>NW_019154210.1:290572-297197 GCF_002288905.1 Enhydra lutris kenyoni | reverse complement strand
TATGTATATGTATATGTATATGTATATGTATATGTATATGTATATGTATATGTGTATGTGTATGTGTATGTGTATGTATCCACTGAGTTCTTAGCATGACACCATTTCAGAGGCATTAGCTTGGAAAACTGTGGGCAAAAAGCTCATGCAAGTTCCACACTTCAGTGACACCTGCATCAACTGCAGAATCAAGCCAATGATAGGGAAGACCAATCATTAAATAAAGTTAGCAAAATGATTTTAACTGCAGTTTAACAAATCCTGAGATATTCCTAGCACAGCAATACTTCAGGATCTGTGCAATTTGCACATGAACAGTTTTTAGCTTCAGTGCCAAAAAACCCCACACCTGGACATGAGGCATATAAAAATAATCAGTTTGGAGTTCAAGTTCTGTGTAAGAGTATCCTCTAGGGGTACAGCTGCAAAGGCAAGTCAGCATTCTGGAGTCAGCATCTGGATTTAGGTGCTGGTGCCACAATTTTGTTAATCCCCACATTCCTTACTTCGCTGAAATGTTTTGTTTTGTTTTGTTTTGTTTTAAGTAAGATGCACTAAATATTGTATTTAGTGATATAGTACAAATTGTGACGACATAATACAAAAGCTAATCAAAAACTGTTGCTTCATGCTGAGTATAATGGTTATTATGAAGAAAATTTGTGTTTAAGTATTTGATTTGCAGAATAAAATCTCATCATTTATGCAATATAAGAATCTAGTTTGGTCTCAACATTTTAAGTTGAAAAGTAAGCATCCAGTTTAGTTGTTTGGTATTTCTAATTATCTTAATACTTCCACAAAAGAAAGGAATGGTGTATATATACATATATATATGTATATATACACACAGAGAGATAAATATATCTATCTATCTATCTGTGTGTGTATGTATGTATATACATATATATAAAAGAATAAAATATATATATATCTGTGTGTATGTATGCATATACATATATTTATAAAAGAATGAAAATTATTCAAAAAGAGTTGAAAATAAGAAAAAAACTGAAAAAATAAATACAAGTCTAAAAAATAAAATACAAAGAATGTTACTTATGTTTTCCCTAAAAGTTGAAGCTTTGCAGCCCTCTATTGTCAGTAAACTTGACAGGAGATAGTTGTTTATGATGGTCTTCTAAAGGAAGGGCCTGTTGCACTGATTCTCAAAGGTACTTCAGCTAGTTTGACTGCCCCTCTCCTAAGCAGAGTCAGGTCTCCATGTAATCAAATATAGATTCCAGGATGTGATTATGTTTTACTCCCTGAAGGCTTGCAGTATGAATAGTTTGGGTCAGTATGGCTGCATCCTACTCTCTACCAAGGAGCTGAAAATTTGCACCCCAGCTCTTCAGAGAGTACTCACAGAAAAGAGATCCATCAGTCTCATCTCATCAGTTTCGGTCAGAGCTCTGTGTTCACACTGCCAATGACAAAACACTTTTTTTTCAGGTGTGCGACTGAGTTCCAAATCCAAATTCTGTAGATTTCTGTGGCACAGAGTTATGCTGTACCTCCCGGGTGTTGGAGTTCTTCCCATGCTTCTGTTTTGCTGAACTCCTCCCATGAATACTACCACCCAGCTGTGCTAGGATTCGAAGCTTAGGGTTACACAGGACAGAAAGTCAGCACCTAGTCTCATGGTTTTCCAGCCAGATTTCCCCAACTGATATTTGAGGACTGAAGCATTCAGGCCCTTACTGTTCTTCTTGTGACCCCTGGGATCTTGAGATCATACTGACATGCCTGGGATTCTGCCCCACTTTACCACTTGACCACGTTTTAGTCAGGGAAGTTTCCCATGTGCTTATAGCGTCACACGTGCATGACAAGCCAGGGTGTGAGAAGGCCCTTGGTGGAGGGACTCTGGATTCCTAAAAGTCCACATGAAGTAGCTTGGTCTCCAACCTGAAGATCCACCTGAAGAAAACTGTTGTAACATGCAACCATAATTTGGGGAGTTATTTGGTAATTCCTGATAACGTAATATACCTACAACATGTATATATAAAAAAAAAAAAACTTCAATAGTTATGACACTGGAACCTAGGAAAAAATGACAAGGGAAGCCGTGGCTTCCTCAGTCAGTAGGGCATATGTTACTTGACCTCGGTGTCATGATTTTGAGCCCCACATAGAACACAGAGTTGATGTAGGAAACAAAAGAAAACAACAGGACTTACACATGACCAAAGTCAATTGGGCTTGGACAATAGAGCTCGTCAGTCATGGACTGGGTCCTCTCAGCTGTTCATGCAACCGCTGGGCCCTGACCACTCAGGTAGTTCCAGTGCTTATCAGGAAACCAGTTCCTCCCCCTAGGAGCTCAGGGTCTAGAGGGGCAGATGGACAAATGTGAACTGAAAAGGTGAATGAAAAGAGCATTTTCTCCATAAAAAAAAGAGCAAGGGACTACAACTGGTTCCTGAACTACACAGGCGATGGGTCTGACAAGGTCCTGCTATGATGACATTGAGAATTCCTGTGGCACAAAAAGAAGACAGTCCTGCACAAATCTGAGTATATTTAGGCCGGCATAGGGAACTACGGTGCAGAGGATTGGAAGCAGAATATGATGTTCCCAGAGTGGGTGTGAGAAAGGAGGCCAGGGTAATCAGAGGAAGCTGAAGTGGGGAGCAGAGAGGAAAAGGAGGACGGCCACAGTCTGGGGCAGGTGGATGGTATCAGTACACTGCTCCTAGTGCTGTGTGGCCCCACCCTCAGTGTCTTAACCAACAAACAATGTCTCACAGTCTCAGAGGAGATTTTAAGTAGAGCAATCCAGCAGTGTTCAGCTAGGAGCTCCTGCCAGAGCCCCTCAGTACTTTGGGGCTGTGTACAACGCCAAGACAGGACCTGCTTCACTGAGAACTTGAGCACACTTAGGGGTATTGGCAGGATTCAGTGCATCTCAAAAAGTCCAAGTTCCTCTGTCTATTGTTGGCCCTCATGTCGAGGTCACGTGCACATGTCTGGTCCATGTTTCAACATAGGGGTTTGTACTCCAGTGTGAGGATCTAAGAGAGAACACAGGTCACAGGCAGCATTGGTATGTGCAATGAGCTTTTATAACTAAATCTCAGATGGGGCTTTTAGGTCATTTTGCCATGTTCTGTGAAATGGAAGGAATCACTAAGTCCATATCACACTCCAGGGCACAAGGTTACACAAGAATGTGTAAATAGGATATGAGATTTCAGGGAACCATTGACAGGAGAAGTTGAAGACCCCTGCAGGGTTAGTGCCTTGCCCAGAATCACAGACTGGTAGGAAGGCTGAACCAGGCATGAACTTAGCTCTCTGTGAGTGTCCTCAAAGTTGGGGCCCTGGATGCACCTAGCCATTCACTGGAGGGCTCTGGAAAAAGGTGTGTTGAATACAGGGGCTACAGACAGGGAGATGGTTTTAGGGTGAGGGTAAGCATTGATATCGTAGACAGGAGGCATTCCAGCAAGACCTTGTATGAGGAGGAACCCAGGTCATGGCAACCCACTGAATGGACCCTTATCCACATGACACCCATTGGAAAGAAAGTAATAGCTCTCAGCACAGGATATTCAGTCTATAGTAGTAAGGGTGGATTCTGACCATCAAGGGCCAAGTCTTCAATCCCTTCTTTAGGGTTACCTTCCAAAATTAGAAAACCAAAGGTCTTGGGAAACTGTGGCCCACCAATCTGTAGATAGGACTGTCACCTTCTGGGACACCAGAATGTGAGCACTGATGAACAGATGTGTGCCCACAGGAGCCACTCTGCATGAAACACACACACACACACACACACACACACACACACACACACACACACACACACACACACACACACATTAGGGACTATAGGTTGGTATTTGCCCAGTAGCAGATTCAGAGAAAGTGAGAAGAGGAGGAAAATGTGCTTGAGGTATTTCCTACAAGTGACCTCACCCATCCAATATCATAGATATTAACCACATATGCCTGTGGACATCTGCAGGATGTCCATGCTAGAATCATCTGTATTGTACAGACAAGATGCAGACCACCCCTGACAGGGATAATGACTTATCCAAGGTCACAAACAGCTAAGAGGGGAGAGATGTGTCTGAGCCAGGTGGGGCCCTGGCTGCAATCAGCCCTTCTTTGGGGGCCTGTGGAGAAAGGTGTATTGGTGTACCTGTGTATAGATATGGACTTTCATGAAGAAAGGAGATGAGCAAATGGCAGCCCTGAGCACTGTTTGTGTAGGTGATAATCCTGTGTGGACTTGGGTAGGTGATCTCAGCCACTGAAGTCACTTTCTTGACCACAGATCCCAACAGAATTTGGAACCCCACAACCAGGCGCCCACATTCTATTGTAGTCCAGTACCAGAGTTACTTGGCTGGAGACATCTGATAAAGAATGATGTTCTCTTGCTGCTTGCCTATTTCGAGGGGCTCTGGCTTCCAGAAACCCTAGGGGAATGGCATTTTCAAATGCTGCAGACATTGGCCCAAACCTTGCCCCCAATGCTTCAGGGCTTTTGGCAGGAGTTTCCATAAGTTAATAAAAAGGAACCTAGGCCAGGCCAAGCCAACCCTCTGAGCTATGCCAGGGCAGGCTTGTCACCTCCTCTTGATTTTCTGGCAAAGAGGGATATTTGGAGGTTCCTGCCACTGGGCTGGAGGAGGACACAGGACAGTGGAAACGCTGGTGATCCCTTTATGTTCACACCAATGTCATGGTGGGCAGGGTGAAAAGAGGATTGTGAGGTGCATCTTATCTCTGCCAGTGGATTGGAAGCAGAATGTGATGTTCCCACTCCTTTTGGGGAGTGTATATATGGGAGAATACTCATTTGTTATGAAGTGTGATTTAACCATAGTTTTGTTTTGTTTTCTTTTTGTTTTTGTTTTTCTTTTGCAGATGCTCATTATCAGGTTGAGAAAGTTTCCTTCTATCATTAGTTTGTGAAGGTATTTATGTCATAAAGGAATTGTTGAATTATATCAGAGGTATTGACTGTTTCCATTGAAGTGGCTATAAGTTTTTCTTCTTCAGCTTATTAAGTGTCTAATTAAATTGATTTATTTTCATATGTGAAAATGCATCCCTGCATTCTTGAGATAATGCCCTGATGTGTTGCACATTTCTGGATTCTACCCATAGTATATTTTAGTATTTTTATGTCTCTATTCATGAAGGATTTGGGGGTGTAGCTTTGTTTCTAGGAATATCTTTGTCCGGCTTCTGTGTTAGGGTAATCCTGGAGCTGAAAAGTGCACTGGGAAGGGTTATTTACCCTCTACTTTCTGAAGGGTTCTATTCTGTTGATATTATCTTCAGCTGCCTGGTAAAATTCACTAATGACACACCTGGGCCTAAAATTTTTTTTGTTGCTTGTTTTTGGTTTTTGGTTTTCAGTGGTAGAAAGTTAATAACATACAATTCAATTTCTTTAATAAATATAGTAATATATTATAATGCACATAATATATATAGAATTATGTTTCATATATCAAAACATACGATTCTAGTAATATATGTCATCTTAAGTAATCTTTAGTACCTTGTGCCATTCAAGAACTTTGTCCATTTTAGCTAGATTTTAGGATTTATGAGCATCAAGTTGTTTATAATATTCCCTCATTAACCTAGTAATATTAGGATGACCTACTGGTATGTCCTTTTCCTTCTTGCTAATATTGCTTATTTTTACATTCCTTTTTCATAAGATATATTGTTAAAGCTTAGTGATTATGTTGATCTTAGTAATTAGCATTTGGTTTCATTCATTTTACTGGTTGTTTCTCTTTTCAAGTTTAATGCTTTTACATTTTCTTTATTACACCTTTCTTTTTTTTTTTTTTACCAGAGTTTCAGTTGCTCTTCTCACTATAGTTTCTTAAGATGAAAATTAATATTGCTTTGAGACACATTCTAATATCAGCATTTAATAGTATTACTTTCTTGCTCATCAGCCACATCACACAGAATTTGGTATGTTATATTTATTTTCTTTTTTAACGGTTTGTTTATTTATTTGAAAGAAAGAAAGAGAGGGAAAGAAAGAGAGATCATGAACAGGAGAGGGGGCAAAAGAAGAGGGAGAAGCAGGCTCCTGGCTGAGTAGGGAGCTCAACACCTGGCATAAGACCAGGACTCTGGGATCATGACCTGAGCTGTAGGTACCTGCTTAAACAACTGAGTCACCCAGTTGCCCCACATTACTTTTATTTCCAATAAAATATTTAAAATATTTTCTAATTCTCCTTGTGACTTCTACTTCAATGCTTTGGTTATTTTGAAGTGTGCTGTTTAGTGCCAGATCTACTGAGGAGCTAAAGGCAGATACTGTTGTTCTTTGACATCAAGTTTTTATATTTATATCATTTTCACCGTTTTCCTCTATAATTTCTAATACTCTGCAAAACCTCCATATATTCATTCTTGATATTGATCTCTCCTACTTTAACCTGTAATATATTAATCATAATTATTTTGATTTCTTTACCTGATAGTTTTAGTATATGGTCATTTTTGAGACTTTTTTTTTTTTTTTTTTCTGAGTCTTTTCCTATTGATTGATTTGCCTCTTGACAATGGGTTGGCTTCTTTTTCTTTCTTTCTTTCTTTCTTTCTTTCTTTCTTTCTTTCTTTCTTT
>NW_019154210.1:261402-285572 GCF_002288905.1 Enhydra lutris kenyoni | reverse complement strand
AATTATATATCGATAATAAATATATATAATGTATATATGTATAAAATTATACACATGATTATAATTATATAATTATATATCGATAATAAATATATAATGTATTATGTATAAATATATATATATATATATTTATATATTTATATATATATATTGCTCTGGAATTCCTCTTTTGGAGCAACACCTGAGGCAGAAAACAGGACTCCTCCCTTCTGGCAGAATGACCCCACACTCTTCGGAATGGTGCAAAATCCCCAGAGAGTGAGACTCATCCATGGCTCATGAGACCACCCCTACTTTCCACAGCCATTCTTGACACAAAATCCTGAGACTTATGCCTGAGCAACCACCTCAAACCCACCCTTCATTCATATCCCGAGGAGCTCCCCTCACATTCTGTAGATCGCCACTGCCATACCCTCGGCCCCAAACATAAGCCCAGATTGTGTTTTTAGAATTCTGTCCCCACAGCTCTGTCCAACACACCCTCCAGGCGGGGGCCCCTGGAGCCACACTGCAGGACTGTGCCTTTCCTCTCCAAGGAACTCTGCCCATTCCATTGGCCAGAAACCTACAGATCTGGAGAAACCTCCAAGGTCCCCAAGGCCATTCCAATCGTGTAGGCTGCCTTGGACAAATTGGGGCAATCTGACACAAGCTGAGCAACTACCTCCACTCAAACAAGCAGACGGATATCCACAGAGACAGTAGATTGTACCAGACAGGCCCCTAGGCCCTAATCTGAACCCTTGCTTTGGTTTCCAGGTGTCTCTCATCAGAGGCCTGGTTTCAGTACCTGCATATGAGGGTTTCCTGAGGCACCAATCCAAACACCTCTCATCTCCACATGGGAAACTTGCTCTTTGGACCTGTGTCAAACCCTCTGGTTAGGAGAATCCTTCAGGGCCCCTGATCCACAGCCACATTTCAAGGTCTCCATGGACACAAACCCACATTATGACCCAACCTCTGGGGAGTCCATTTCAACTCATCCCCCTGGTTTGTTCCCCCAGAGCCAGCAGATCGTACCTGCCTTATCTCTAGGAGACAATGGGAATGCGAGTCTGGGTGCCCAGGCATCAATCCTTAGAACCATGCTCTCAAGGCATTCTGTATGGGGTGTCCTGGAGCCATAAAACAGGACTTGATAGTTCCGCAGAAGGAATCCTTGCAGTTTGGAGCATCTCACAACTCACTGCATAGGAAAACCTCCATGGCCTCATGAGATTCTCCCCCGCTTCATGGAGGGGCCATCATATACACAAACTCCAACCTGAGCCAATGCCTGATCCTCGCCCTGACTTCAGATGCAGGAGATCTCGATTCAGCCTCTGCATAGTGGGCCTGCCGTGTCCTCGCCCCAGATCCTAACCCTAGCTTGTGTTCTCAGACTTCCATCCTCACACTCCTGGCTCACAAGCTCTCCAGATTGGGAATTCCGGAGCCACAACCCAGCACTCTGCCTGCCCACCAGAAGAAAAACATTGCCCTATTGGGCTGCCCAGAAACCCCAAAAGAGGATCAACCTGCACACCACTCAACTGCACCACAATTATATAGTCTGCCCTGGGCACTAATGTTCTGTCGGACACAGCCTAAGCTCGGACCTCCCGACTCACACCCAGACATTTGTCCGCAAACCCAGCACAAGTTACACGCCATGGCCTTAGGCCGTCATCTCTTTCCAAGCTGGGTTTTCAGGCTTCAGACCTAGACCTAATCTCCAATCACTACACAGAGGTGAATCTGATGCAGAAATCAGAACTCTTCCATCCTCAAGACAAGAAGCCTTGCTGTTGGCATGGTGTCCAACCTCCAGGGTAGGAGAATCCAGCATGGCCCATGAGGCCACAACCATGCTTGGGGGTCGCCATGGTCACAAACACGCTTTGTGATCGTCAGAGTGAGCTGAGTAAGGACTCTCAGTGGCTGGACCAAGATCCCGCATATGGTTCTTGTGATGCCCATGGGCTCCCAATGCTAACCAGAGCCCACGTTCTCAAGTCCCCTATAGCCAGGGCTCTACTCTGGAATCCCTCTTTTGGAGGGATACTTGAGGCAGGAAGCAGGACTCTTACCTTCCCACAGAATGACCCCACACTCTTGGGAGTGGGGCAAAATCCCCAGAGAGGGAGACTCATCCATGGCCCTTGAGGCCACCCCTACATTCCATGGCCTTTCTTGACACAAAATCCAGAGTCTTAAGCCTGAGAAATCACCTCACACTTGCCCTTCGTTCATATCCCAAGGAGATCCCCTTACGGTCTGTAGATCACCCCTGCCATACCCTTGGCCCAAACCTAAGCCCAGATTGTGGTTTCAGACTTCTGTTCCCACAGCCGTGCCCCACACACTCTCCAGGCGTGCCCCGTGGAGACACACCGCAGGAATATCCCTGCCCTCTCCAAGGAAACTCTGCCAATTCCATTGGCCACAAACCTACAGATTTGGAGAAACCTCCAAGGTCCCCGAGGCCATCCCAATCGTGTAGGTTGCCTCGGACAAATAGGGGTGATCTGACACAAGCTGAGCAACTCCCTCCACTCAAACAAGCAAACGGATGTCCCCAGAGACAGTAGATTGTCCCAGACAGGCCCCTAGGTCCTAATATGTACACTTGCTTTGGTTTCCAGATGTCTCTCCTCAGAGGCGTGGTTTCCAGTCCCAGCATATGGGGGTTTCCTGAGGCACCAATCCGAACACCTCTATTCTCCACATGGGAAACTTGTTCTTTGGAGCTGTGTCAAACCTTCCGGTTAGGAGAATACTTTAGGGCCCCTGAGCCACTGCCACATTCCAAGGTCTCTAGGGACAAAAACCCACATTAAGACCCAACTTCAGGAGAGTCCATTTCAACTCATGCCCCTGGTTTGCTCCCCCAGAGCCAGCAGATCGAACCTCCTTGTCGCTAAGAGATGATGGAATGCAAGGTTGGGTGCCCAGGCATCCATCCTAGAACCATGCTCTGGAGTCTTTCTGCATGGGGCGTCCTGGATCCATCCAACAGAACTCGATAGTTCTGCAGAAGGAATCCTTGCAGTTTGGAGCATCTCACAACGCACTGCATGAGAAAACCTCCATGGCCTCATGAGGTTCTCTCCCGCTTCATGGAGGGGCCGTCATGGACACAAACTCCAACTTGAGCCAACGTCTGATCCTCGCCCTGACTTCAGTTGTAGGGGATCTTGATTCAGCTTCTGTAGAGTGGGCCTGCCTAGTCCTCGCCACGGACCCTATCCGTAGCTTGAGTTCTCAGACTCCCATCCTCAAACTCCTTGCCCACAAGTCCTCCAGATTGGGAATTCTAGCCATAACACAGCACTCTGCCTGCCCACCAGATGAAAAACAATGCCCTATAGGGCTTCCCAGAAACCCCAAATGAGGATCAACATGCATGCCACTCGACTGCACCACAATTTTATAGTCTGCCCAGGGCACTAATGTTCTGTGGGACACAGCCTGAGCCCAGAACTCCCAACTCACACCCAGACAGCTGTCAAAAAAACCCAGCACATGGGACACGCCATGGCCTTAGGCCGTCATCTCTTCCCAAGCTGGGTTTTCAGGCTTCAGATCCTAGACCTTATCTCCAGTCACTACACAGGGCTGAATCTGATGCAGAAATCAGAACTCCTCCATCCCCATGGCAAGAAATCTAGCCGTTCGTATGGTGCCCAACCTTCACGGTAGGAGAAGCCAGCATGGCCCATGAGGCCACGACCATGCTCACGGGCCGCCATGGGCACAAACACGCATTGTGATCCTCAGCGTGAGCTGAGTAAGGACTCTCAGTCGCTGGTCCAAGACCCCGCATATGGTTCTAGCCATGCCCATAGGTTCCCAATCCTAACCAGAGCTCGGGTTTTCCAGGGGCTTTATCCAGGGCTCTACTCTGGAATCCCTCTTTTGGAGGGACACCTGAGGCACAAAACAGGAGTCCTCCTTTCCCATAGAATGACCCCAAACTCTTGGGAGTGGGACAAAATCCCCGGAGATGGAGACTCATCCATGGCCCATGAGGCCACCCCTACATTCCACGGCAATTCTTGACACAAAATCCGGAGACTTAAGCCTGAGCTAAAGCCTCCCACTCTCCCTAATTTCAGATCTGAGGAGCTCCCCTCAGGGATTGCAAATCAGTCCTGCCATTAACTCGGCCTTAACCCCAAACCAAATTAGAGTTTACAACTTCGGTACCCTTAGCTCTGGTCCACTCGCCCTCCAGGGTGGGGCCTCTGGCATCACACCAAAGGCCTGTACCAGCCCTCCCAAAGGAAACTCTGCCCGTCAGGGTTGCCCAAACCTTCCTGATTAGGAGAAACCTGCAAGGCCTCTGAGCCCACCACAATGTCATAGTTTGCTCTGCACAACAATTCAGACATAGCCTGAGCACCTACCTCCAGGCAGACACACAGGTCAATGTATCTAAAACAGAAAATTGAACCTGACATGGCCTAGGACCTAATCGGGACCCTAGCTTGGGTTTTCAGGCATCTGTCCCCAGAAGCCTATTCTCGAAACCAGTAGACGGTCCAACTTGTGATCCCTGAGCCAGAAAGAAGCACACCTCCTATCCCCAGAAGGAAACCTTGCTCCTAGGAGCTGTTTCCAACACTCAGGGTAGTAGAATCCTGCATGGCCCCTGAGCCACCGGCACATTCTAAGGTCTCCCTGGCCACAAAACCAGCATTGTGACCTGTCAGCATGAGCATCCATATCAACTCAGTCCCCTTGGTACTTCACCCCCGAGCCACCAGATAGAACCTTCCATGTTCCTCGCCTACAATAGGAACACGAGGGGGGCTTTCCAGACATCCATGTGGAGAGCTCTGCTACCCAATCTTTCCATATGGGGGACCCTGGAGCCAACAAACCAGACTCCCCCTGTCCTGCAGAAGGAAACACTGCTGTTTGGAGAAGCTCACAAGGCTTAGCATGCAAAAACCTGCATGGCCTCATGAGGCCACTCTTCCATTTGTTGGCCATCATGGACACAAACTCCAGCATGAGCAAACATTTGACACTCGCACTTACTCAGGTGCTGGAGATCTCGAATTATCCACTGCACATTGGAACTGCCATGGACTGGTCACTGAACTTAACCATAGCTTCTGTTTTCAGGCTGCCTTCCTCGCAATCCTGACCCGCAAGCCCTCCAGATGTGCAATTCTGGAGCCACAATGCAGCATTCTGCCTGTCCACCAGAGATAAGAAGTGCCCTATGCGTCTTCCCAGAAGCCCCACATGAGGATCAAACGGCATGGCCTGTGAGGGCACCCCAATATCATAGGCTGCCCTGTTCACTATTGCTCTCTCTGACACAGCCTGAGCCCTGACCTCCTGTCAGCCACCAAGTAACTGGCTGGCTATCCACCAGATTGCACCTGCCATGACCCTAGGCCATCATCTCTACCCAACCTGGGTTTCAAGGCATGTCCCCAGAGGATTGTTCTCAATCCCTACATTTGGTGGAAGATGGTCTACAAAATGAAGTCTTCCTTCCTCCAGCAGGAATCCTTGCTATTGGGATATGTGTAAACCCTTAGAGTACGAGAAATCAGCATGGCCCATGTGGCCACACCCACTGTTGAGGGCGCCCTGGGCACAAACCCGCACTGTGACCCTCAGCCTGAGCCACGTTTTCAACTAAGCACCCTCAGTACCTTGACCTAGATCCAGCCTATGAAGCCTGGCATGACCCATGCCCAAATAGTATCCCAAGGGTGGGTTTCCAGGCACCCATCCACAGAGCTCTGCTCTCAAATACCTCCTTATGTGGAGCCCTGAGTGATAGAACAGAATTCCTCCGTTCTCCATCAATGACAACATGCAATTTGGAGCAGTGCTATACCCCCAAGAGGCACAATCTCCCATGGTCTATGAGGACATTCCTAGATTTCACGGCCATTCTAGAGCCACCGTCTTAGGTCTGACATTACCTTAGGCCCAAATCGTATTGGAAGTTTGGGTTCTCAGGCACCCATACAAGGAGCCCTGCTCTCAAATGCCTCCTCATGGGGACTCCTGAATCATAATACAGGATTCCTCCTTTCCCAAACAATGACAACATGCAATTTGGAGCAGTGTAAAGCCTCAAAATGGGAGGATCTCCCTTTACCCATGAGGCCACCCCTAAATTGCGTGGCCATTCTAGACACAAACACCACAGGCAAAGGCCTGAGCTTCTGCTTCACACTCACCCTCATTTCTGATCCCAAAGAGCTCTCCTCAGGATCTGCACTTTGGGTCTTCCATACCCTCGGCCCTAATCCTAACCCCAGTTGGTGTTTTAAGACTTCTGTCTCCAGAGTCCTCCCCCACAAACCCTCCAGAGTGGGTATTCCTTAGCCACACCACAGGACTATGCCTACCCTCCAGAGGGAAGCTGGGCCCTTCAGAGCTTCAAGAAACCTCAAGAATAGCAGAAACCTGCAAGACCCCTGAGGCCACCCCAAAGGCGTGGGATGCCCTGGACAATAATATGCAGTTTGACACACCTTGCTCAACTACCTCCCATCGGACATGTGCCAAAACCCTCAGTGTAGTAGAATTCTGCATGGGCTGTGAGGCCACCGCCACATTCAAAGGTCTCCCTGGACAAAAATCCACATTGTGACCCTCAGCGAGAGACTCCTCTTCACCTCAGCCCCCTAGGTAGCTCGCCCCAGACACAGCAGAGAGGACGTGCCTTGTCCCTCAGCTCCAATGTTTCATCTAGGTGGGGTTTTCAGGCATCCACACGGAGACTCTGCTCTGGAATCCTTCCATACGTTGTTCCCTTGAGCCATCAAACGCACTCCCAGTGTCCCGAAGAAGAAAACCTTGCTGTTTGGAGCTCCGTCCAATCCCCAGATTGGGAACCTCCATGTCCACATGAGGCCACCCCTACACCAGGCGGCCCTCATGGACACAATCTTCAGCCTGAGTGGACGTCTGACACTTCTTTCAGATGCTGGGGATCTCGCCTCAGCCTCTGCAGATCGGGCCTGCCATACCCGAGGCCCTAACCCTAACCTGAGCTTGTGTTTTCAGTCTTCCATCCCCAGAGTCCTGGTGCACAAGCCCTCCACATTGGGAATTCTTGAGCCCCAACACAGCACGTTGCCTGCCTTTCAGAAGGCAAAAGTGGCCCGGGGAGTTGCACAGAAACCCCAAATGAGGGTGAAACTGTATGGCCCTGGAGGGCACCACCATTTCACAGGCCACCCTATGCACTAATGTTTTGTCTGCCACAGTCTGAGCCCCAACATTCCTGTCAGCCACAGAGGTAGCTCTCTGCCTATCCACCAAATCGGACCTGCCATGCCCCTAGGCCATCATCTCTATCCAACGTAGGTTTCTAGGCATGTGCCCAGACGTCTGGTCTCAAATCCCTGCATATGGGGGAATATAGTCCACAAATGAAGTCATCCTGTCACCAGCAGGAAACCTTGCTACTGGGAGGTGTGTACAACCCTATGAGTTGGTGAAACCTGCATGTCCTATGAGGCCACACCCACTCTGAAGGGCAGCCTTGGTCTCCAACACACATTGTGACCCTCAACCTGAGCCCCGTTCTCAAAAAAGATCCCTCGGTCACTGGACCTAGAGCCCTCATATGCGGCTGGCCATGCCCCTAGGCAAAAATGCTAACCGAAGGTGGACTGTACCCAGAGCCCTGCTCTGGGATCCCTGTTTGTAGGGGACCACTGAGACAGAAAAAAGGACTCCTCCCTTCCCCCAGAATGACATCAAACTATTGGGGGCTGGGGGGAATGCCCAAGAGAGAGAACCTTCCATGGCCCCAGGAGGCAACCCCTACATTCTGCAGCCATCCTAGATTCAAAATCCAGAGGCAAAAGGCTCAGCTACCGCCTCACATTTGCCCTCATTTCAGATCCCAAGGAGCTCCCCTCAGGGTCTGCAGATCGGGCCTGCCCTACCATAGGCCCTAAACCTAACCCAAATTTGTGATTTCAGACTTCTGTGCCCAGAGCCCTGGCCCACAGACCCTTCAGGCAGGGCCTCCGGATCCATAATGCAGGACTGTGCCTGCCCGCCCAAAGAAAAGAGTGTCCTTTATTGTCCCCCAAACCCTATAGATTAGGAGAACCCCACAAGGACCCTGAAGCCACTCCAGTTTCCTAGGAAGCCCTGGACAACAATGCGCAGTCTGACAAACCCCGTGCATCGACCTCCAGTCAGACACTCAGGTAGATGGTCCCACAGTCAGCAGGTTGACCCTGACATGCCTCTAGGCCATAATCAGAACAATAGCTTAGGTTTTCAGTCATCTGTCCCCAGAGGCCCGGTCTTAGTTACCAACAGATGGGGGCTGCTGAGGCCCAGAACAGAACACCTCTTGACCCCAGAAGGGAACCTTGCTATTTGGAGCTGTGTCAAACCCTAAGGGCAAGAGAACCCTGCATGGAACTGGAGCCAGCGTCACATCCCAAGTTCTCCCTGGATACAAACCCGCATTGTGACCCATCAGCATGAGACTCCATTTCAACACATTCCCCTGGCTAGCCTGCCCTAGAGCCACCAGATCAAACCTGCCTTGTTTGTAGGCGCCAATGGGAACGCCAGGTGGGGATTCCAGGCATCCATATGTAGAGCGTACTCTCGAGTATTTCCCTATGGGGGACAATTGGTCATCAAATAGGACACCATCTGTCCTGCAGAAGAAAACAATGTTGTTCGGAACAGCTCACGAACCCCAGTGTGGGAAAACCTCCATGGCCTCATGAGGCCACTCTTCCATTAGGTGGCCATCATGGACAGAAACTCCAGCCTGAGCGAACATCTCACGCTCGCCCTTATATCAGATGCTGGAGATCTTGATTCATCCTCTGCAGATTGAGCCTGCCATACCCTAGGCCCTAAACCTAACAGGAGCTTGTGTTTTCAGACTTCTGTCCTCACACTCTTGGCCCACAAGCCCTCCGCTTTTGGAATTCTGAAACCACAACACAACACTCTTCCTGCCCACCATAATAAGGACAAAGTGCCATATATGGTTACCCAGAAACCCCAAATGAGGATCCACCCGCATGGTCCTCGATGGCATCCCAATTTCATAGGCCACCCTGTGCACTAATGCTCTGGCTGACACAGCCTGAGCCCAGACAACCCGTCAGCCACACAGACAGCGAGCCACATATCTAGCAGATCAGAAGTGCCCACACCCTAGGCTGTCATCTATACCCAAACTGGGCTTTCAGGCATCTATCCCCAGACATTATGTCAATTCACTTCATGTGGGGGAACCTGATGCACAAATCAGAATTCTTCCTTCCCCATGGCAAGAAACATTGCTGTTGGGCTGTGTGTCAAACCCTCCGCTTTGGTGAAACCTGCAGAGTCTATGAGGCCATGCCCACTCTGGAGGGCTGCCTTGGGCATCAACATGCATTGTGACCCTCATCCTGAGCCCTGTTCTCAAATAAGACCCCTCAGGGGTTGGACCGAGAGCCCGCATACTGGGCTGGCCATGCCCCTATGATGAAATCCTAAGCCAAGTTGGGTTTGTCCAGGGGACTGTACCCAGAGCCCTTCTCTGGAATCCCTGTTTTTGCGGGACCCTTGAGACAGAAAACATGACTCCTCCCTTCCACCAGAATGACACCAAACTATTGGGGGCCTGGCGGAATCCCCTAGAGGGAGAATTTTTCATGGGCCCAGGACGTCACCCCTACATTCTGCGGCCATCCTAGATACAAAATCCAGAGGCAAAAGGCTCAGCTACCACCTCACACTCGTCCTCATATCAGATACCGAGCAGCTCCCCTCAGGGACTGCAGATCGGCCCTACTCTACCATTGGCCCTAACCCTAACCCGAATTTGTGTTTTCAGACTTCTGTCCCCAAAGCCCTCGCCCACACACCATCCTGGAAGGGCTCCAGAGCCACCACACAGGACTGTGCCTGCCCACCTAAAGGAAACTGTGTCCTTTACATTCGACAAAGCCTTGAGATTAGGAGAAACCTGCAAGGCCCCTGAGACCACCCCACTTTCGTAGGACATACTGAACAAAAATGCACAGTGTGACACACCCCAGACAACGACCTCCAGTCAGACACCCAGGTAGATAGACCCATAGTCAGAAGGTTGATGCTGACACGCCCCTCGGCCCTAAACTGAACTGTAGCTTGGGTTGTCAGGCATTTGTCCACAGAGGCCTGGTCTCAGATACCAACAGATTGGAGTGGCTGAGGCCCAGAACAGAACACCTCCTGTTCCCAGAAAGGAACCTTGCTATTTGCATCTGTTTCAAGCCCTCAGGGCAGGAGAATCCTGCATGGCCCCTGAGCCACCGCCCCATCCCAAGGTCTCCCTGGACACAAACCCACGTTGAGACCCATTAGCATGAGACTCCATTTCAACACGTTCCCCTGGCTAGCCTGCCTCAGAGCCAGCAGATCAAAACTGCCTTGTTCCTAGGCACCAGTGGGAATGCCAGGTGGGGTTTCCAGGCATCCATATGGAGATTCTACTCTCCAATCTTTCACTATGGGGGACAATTGATCTTCAAACAGGACATGCCTGTCCTGCTGAAGAAAACCATGCTGTTCAGAGCAGCTCACAATCTCCATTGTGGGAAAACCTCCATGGCCTCATGAGGCCACCCCTCCATTAGGCAGCCATCATGGACACACACTCCAGCCTGAGCGAATGTCTCACACTTGCCCTTACATCAGATGCTGGAGATGTCGATTCAGTCTCTGCAGTTTGAGCCTGCCGTGCCTTAGGCCCTAAACCTAACTCTAGCTTGTGTTTTCAGACTTCCTTTCTCACACTCTTGGCCCACAAACCCTCCGGATTTGGAATTCTGGAACCACAATGCAGCACTCTCCCTGCCCACCATAATAAGGCAAAGTGCCCTTTGGGGATGCCCAGAAACCCCTCATGAGGATCCACCTGCACGGCCCTCGTCGGCACTCCAATTTCATAGGCCACCCTCTGCACTAATGCTCTGTCTGACATAGCCTGAAACCAGACATCCCATCAGCAACTCAGACAGTGTGTCGCATATCCAGCAGATCAGAACTGCCAGCATCCCAGGTCATCATTTCTACCCAGCCTGGGTTTTCAGGAATATGTTCCAGATGTTATGTCAAATCCCTTCATGTGGGGGAACCTGATGCACAAAACAGAACTCTTCCTTCCCCATGGCAGGAAACCTTGCTGCTGGGCTCTGTGTCAAACCCTCCGAGCTGGTGAAACCTGTATGGGCTTTGAGGCCAAGCCAACTCTGCCTTGGGCACCAACAGGCATTGTGACCCTCAGCCTGAGCCCCATTCTTAAATAAGACCCCTCGGGGGCTGGACCCAGAGCCCGCTAATTGGTCTGGTCAAGCCCCTAGGCCGAAATTCTGAGCCAAGGTGGGGTTTTCAAGGAGACAGTACCCAGAGCCCCACTCTGGAATCTCTGTATTAAGGCGACCCCTGAAACAGAAAATAGGACTCCTCCTTTCCCCCATAAAGACACCAAACTATTTCAGGCTGGGCAGAATCCACAAGAGACCAGTTTCCTTCGAGAGGGCAGCCACAGTCCTGCGGTGTGGCTCCAGAGGCTCCATTCTGGAAGGGTGGATGGGCCAGGGCTGTGGGGACAAAAATCTGTAAACACAAACTCAGGTTAGGCTTGGGTCTGAGGGAATAGCAGGCCCGATCTACAGAACGTGAGGGGAGCTCCTCGGGATATGAAAGAAGGGCAAGTTTGGGGCAGTAACTCAGGCTTTTGTCTCTGGACTTTTTGTCAAGGATGGCCGAGGAATGTCGGGCCATGGTCAAGTCTCCCTCTCTGCGGATTTAACAGACGTTGGCTCATGCCAGAGTTTGCGACCATGATGGCTCCTGAATGGAAGGGTGGCCTCATGACTCCATGGAGTCCATGGAGTCACAACCCCCCCACTCTGGGGGTTGTGAGCTACTCCAAACAGTAAGGTTTACTTCTGTGGGACAGTCAAATCCTGTTGGATGGCCCAATGCTGCCCCATATGGAAAGATTCAAGAGCTCGGCTCTAAGAAATGATGTCTGGAAACCCCAACTCACGTTCCCACTGGCTCCTAGGGACAAGGCAGGTTCGATCTGCTGGCCCTGGGGCGAGCTACCCAGGGGGCAGAGTTGAAATGGACTCTCATGCTGATGGGTCATAATGCGGGTTTGTGTCCATGGAGACCCTGGAATGTGGCAGTGGCTCAGGGGCCCTGCAGGATGCTCCTACCTGGAGGGTTTTACACAGCTCCCCATAGCAAGGTTCACATGTGGCGATGACAGGTGCTCTGTTTTGTGCCTCAGAAAACCCCTATATGCTGGTATTCGATACCAGATCTCTGGGACGAGATGCATGCAAACCTAAGCTAGAGTTCAGATTAGGGCCCAGGGGCATGTCCGGTTCAATTTTCTGTTTCTGGGGACATCTGTCTGCATGTCTGAGTGGAGGTAGTTGCTCAGGTTGCAACAGAAATGCCTTATTGTCCAGGGTGGACTACGTAATTTCGATGGGCTCAGGGTCGTTGTAGGTTTCTCCTAATCTGTAGGGTTGTGGCCAATGGACTGTGCACAGTGTTCTTCAAGAGGGCAGGCAGAGTCCTGCGTTGTGGTTCAAGAAGCCCAAGCATGGAGGTTGTGTGGGCCAGGGCTGTGAGGACAGAAATCTGAAATCACAAACTCGGCTTAGGGTTCAGGCTGAGGGTATGACAGGCCCGTTCTACAGACCACGAGGGGAGCTCCTCGGAATATGAAAGAAGTTCGAATGTGAGGCGGTATCTTAGGCATTTGTCTCCAGATTTTGTGTCAAGGATGGCCAAGGAATGTAGAGGTGGCCTCATGTCCCATGGATGATTCCCCTTCTCTGGGAATTTGGCCTGGCTCCTGGTCGTTTGGAGACATTGTGTGGGAAGGCAGGAGTCCTGTTTTCTGTTTCAGGGATCCCTCCAAGAGAGGGATGTCAGAGAAGAGACCCTGCAACAGGCGCCCACAGAACCACACCTTCGGTTATGATTGGGGCGTAGGGGCATGACAAGCCTGATATGCGGCCTCTTGGTCCATCTAACATGAGGCCTCATTTGATAATGGGGTCTAGGCTGAGGGTCTCAATTCCTGTTTGTGCCCAAGGCGGCCCTCAAGCATGGGCATGGCCTCATGCAGGTTTCTCCTACTTTGAGGGTTAGACTTTGACCCCCATCCCAAAAGCAAGGTTTTTGCCATGGGGAAGGTGGAGTCCTTTTTCTTCATCAGGTTCACCCATATGCAGGGATTAGAGAGCAGGTCTAGGGACAGATGCCTGAGAACCCAGGTTTCGAAGAGATGATGCCAGAGGGCGGGTCCGATTTGCTGCATACGTGTCAGGCTGTCTGGGTGTCTGACAGGAGGTCTGTGCTCAGGCTGTGTCAGACAGAGCATTAGTGCACAGGGAGGCCTAGGAAATTAGGGTGCGGTCGAGGGCCATGCAGGTGGATCTTCATTTGGGGTTTCTGGGCAGTCCCATAGGCCATTTTTTCCTTCTGGTGCACAGGCAGACAGCTTTGTTGTGTCTCCAGAATTCCCAATGTGAAGGGCTTGTGGGCCAGGAGTGTGAGTACAGAAGTCTGAAAACCCAAGCTAGGATTAGGTTTTGGGCAGAGGGCAAAGCAGGCCCACTCTGCAGAGGCTGAATAGAGATCTCCAGCATGTGAAGTAAGGGCGAGTATCAGACGTTGGCTCAGGCAGGAGTTTGTGACCATGATAGCTCCTGAATGGAAGGGTGGCATCATGAGTCCATGGAGGTTTTCCCACTCTGGGGGTTGTGAGCTACTACAAACAGCAAGGTTTCTTTCTGCAGGATAGGCGAGGCCTGTTGGATGGCTCAAGGCTGCCCCTTACAGAAAGATTCGAGGGCACGGCTCTAAGGACCAATGCCTGAAAACCCAATTCACATTCCCATTGGCTGCTAGGGACAAGGCAGGTTCGATCTGCTGGCTCTGGGATGAGCTACCCAGGGGGCAGAGTTGAAATCGACTCTCACACTGATGGGTCATAATTTGGGTTTGTGTCCATGGATACCCTGGAAAGTGGCAGTGGCTCAGGAGCCTTGTGGGATTCTCCTACCCAGAGGGTTTTATACAGCTCCCTTTAGGCAGGTTCCCATGTGGAGATGAGAGGTGTTCTGTTTTCTGTCTCGGGAAACCCCCATATGTTGGTATTCTAAACCAGGCCTCTGGGGAGAGATGCCTGCAAACCTAAGCTAGGGTACACATTAGTGCCTAGGGGCATGTCTGGTTCAATCTTCTGCTTCTGGGTACATCTGTCTGTGTGTCTGAGTGGAGGTAGTTGCTAAGGTTGTGTCAGAAATGCCTTTATGTCCAGGATGGACTACTCAGTTGGGATGAGCTCATGGGCCTTGTAGGTTTCTCCTAATCTTTAGTGTTGTGGCCAATGGTTTAGGCACAGTTTCTTTCTAGATGGCAGGCACAGTCCTGCTATGTGGTTCCAGAGGCCCCAGCCTGGGTGGTCTGTGGGCCAGGGCTGTGGGGACAGAAATGTGAAAACACAAACTCGGGTTAGGTTTTGGACTGCGGTTATGGCAGGCCCAAATTACAGAATGAGGGGAGCTCCTCTGGATATGAAAGAAGGGCGAGTGTGTGGTGGTCGCTCAAGATTTTGTTTCTGGATTTTGTCTCAAGGATGACTGAGAAATGTAGAGGTGGCCTCATGGGATATGGACAATTCACCCACTCTGGGGATTTGGCCCACCTCCCAATATTTTGGGGTCATTGTGTGGGAAGGCAAGAGTCCTGTTTTCTGTCTCAAGAGTCCCTCCAAAAGAGGGATTCCAGGGCAGAGTCCCAGGTACGGGTGACCCGAAAAGCACACCTTTGTTTAGGATTGGGGCCTAGTGGCATGGCAAACCCAATATGCGGGCTCTTAGTCCAGCTACCCAGGGGCCTCATTAGAAAACGGGTGTGAGGTTGAGGGTTCCAATGAGTGTTTGTGCCTAATGTGGCCCTCAAGCATGGGCGTGGCCTCATGGGCCATGCAGGTTTCTCCACCTATGAGGGTTTCACTTTGACCTCCATCCCAACAGCAAGCTTTCTTGCCATGGAGAAGGAGAAGTTCTGTTTTGTGCATCAGGTTCCCCCATATGCATGGATTTGAGAGAAAGTCTAGGCACAGATGCCTGAAACCCCAAGTTGGAAAGAGATGATGGCTGAGGGCCATGGCAGGTTCGATCTGCTGCATATGCAGCAAGCTCTCTGGGTGTCTGATGGGAGTTCTGGGCTCAGGCTGCGTCAGACAGAGCATTAGTGCACAGGGCAGCCTAGGAAATTGGGGTGCGGTCAAGGGCCGAGCAGGTTGATCCTCATTTGGGGTTTCTGTGCAGGCTCATAGTGCACTTTTTCTTCTGGTGGGCAGGCAGAGTGCTGCATTGTGCCTCCAGAATTCCCAATCTGGAGGACTTGTGGGCCAGGAGTGTGAGGATGGTAATCTGAAAACACAAGCTAGGGTTATGTTTTGGGTCGAGGTTTGGCAGGCCCACTCTGCAGAGTTTGAATTGAGATCTCCGGCCTCTGAAGTAAGGGGGAGGATCAGACGTTGGCTCAGGCTGGAGTTTGTGTCCAAGATGGCACCTTAATGAAGAGGATGCCTCATGAGGCCATGGAGGTTTTCCTGCTCTGGGGGATGTGAGCTGCTCCAAACCACAATATTTCCTTCAGTGGGACAGGAGAGTCCTGTTGCATGGCTCAAGGCTGCCCTATATGGAAAGACTCTAGAATAGGGCTCTAAGGTTGGATGCCTGTAAACCCCACCTCGCAATTCCATTGGCTCCTAAATAAAAGGGAGTTTTGATCTGCTCGCTCTGGGCAGAGCTACCCAGGGGGATGAGTTGAAATGGACTCTCATGAGGTTGGGTCATAATGTTGGTTTGTGTCCATGGAGATCCTGGGATGTGGAGGAGGCTCAGGGTCCCTGCAGAATTCTCCTACCTGGAGGGTTTTACACAGCTCCCAATAACAAGCTTCCCATATGGAGACTAGAGGTGTTCTGTTTTGTGCATCAGGAAACCCCCATATGCTGGTTTTGAAGACCAGTCCTCTGAGGAGAGATGCCTGTAAACCTAAGCTAGGGTTCAGATTAGGGCCTAGGGGAATATCCTGTTCAATCTTCTGTTTGTGGGTACATCTGTCTGTGTGTCTGAGTGGAAGTAGTTTCTCAGGTTGTGTGAGAAAGCACCTTTTTGTCCAGGGTGGAATAAGGAATTGGGATGGGCTTGGGGGAATTGTAGGTTTCTCCTAATCTGTAGGGTTGTGACCAATGGAATGGGCAGAGTTTCCTTTGAGAGGGAAGGCACAGTCCTGTGTTGTCACTCCAGCGGCCCCAGCCTGAAGGCTGTGTGGGCCAGGGCTGTGGGGACAGAAATGTGAAAACACAAACTCGGCTTAGGTATTGGGCCGAGGGCATGGCAGGCCAGATCTACAGACCATGAGGGGAACTCCTCTGGGAAATAAATAAGGGCGAGTGTGAGGCCTTAGGTCAGGCTTTTGTCTCTGGATTTTGTGTCAAGGATGGCCGTGGAATGGAGGGGTGACCTCATGGGCCCTGAACAATTCTCCCTCTCTGGGGATTTTGCCCAGCTCCCAAGAGTTTGGGGTCATTCTGTAGGAAGGGATGAGTCCTGTTTTCTGCCTCAAGGGTCCCTCCAAAAGAGGGACTCCAGAGCAAAGCCTCAGGTATGGACGACCTGAAAACCCCACTTTTGATTAGGATTGGGGCCTAGGGTCATGGCCAGCCTAATATGTGAGCTCTTGGACGAGCCTCTGAGAGGCCTTATTGATAAATGGGTTCATGCTGAGGATCGCAATGCATGTTTGTGCCCAAGGTGACCCTCAAGCATGGGCGTGGACTCATGGGCCATGCGGGTTTATCCTATTCTGAGTATTTGTCTTTGACACCCATCAGCATCCCAACAGCAAGGTTTCTTAAAATGGGAAAGGAGGAGTTCTGTTCTGTGCATCAGGTTCCCCCAGGTGCAGGGATTTGAGATAAGGTCTGAGGACAGATATCTGAAAACCCAGGTTGCCTAGAGATGACGGAAGGCCTTGGCAGTTCTGATTTGCTGGATATGTGTTCAGCAAACTGAGTGGCTGATGGGAGGTCTGGACTCAGGCTGTGTCATTATTGCACAGGGCGGCCTATGAAATTGCGGTTCCGTCGAGGGCTGTGCAAATTGATCCTCATTTGTGTGTTTGTGCAGCCCCATAGGCCACTTTTTCCTTCTGGTGGGCATGCAGAGTACTGTGTTGTGCCTCCAGAATTTCCAATCTAGAGGTCTTGTGGGGCAGAAGTTTGCAGACGGAAGTCTGAAAACACAAGCTAGTGTTAGGTTTAGGGCCTAGGGCACGGCAGGTCCAATCTGTAGAGGCTGAATTGAGATCTCCAGCATCTGAAATAATGGCAAGTGGCAGAAGTTCCCTCAGCCGGGAATTTGTGTCCATAATGGCTGCCTAATGGAGGAGTAGCCTCATGAGGCCATGTAGCTTTCCCCACTCTGGGGCTTGTGTGCTACTCCAAAGTGCAAGGTTTCCTTCTGCAGGACATGGGGAGTTCTGTTTGTTGGCTCAATGCTTCCCCATACTGAAAGATTTGAGAGCAGGGCTCTATGTTGGATGCTTGGAAACCCCTCCTAGCTTTCCCATTGATGCCTAGGAATAATGCAGGTTCCATCTGCTGTGTTTGGGGCGAGCAACCGAGAATAATGAGTTGAAATGGAGTCTCATGTTTTGGGTCACAATGCGGTTTGTGTCCATGGAGACCTTGGAATGTGGCATTGGTCAGGGGCCATGCAGGATTCTCCTGTCCTGAGGCTTTGACACAGCTCCACATAAGTGGTTCCCTTCTAGGCACAGAGGATGTTCTGTTTTGTGCTCAGGGACCCCTATGTTGGTATTCGAGGCCAGGCCTCTGGGTACAGATGCCTGAAAACTTAAGCTAGGGTTCAGATTAGGGCCTAGGGGCATATCAGGTTCAATCTTCTGTCTCTAGGTCCATTTACCTCAGTGTCTGGCTGGAGGTAGGTGCTCAGGGTATTTCAGACTGTGCATTTTGTCAAGGGCATTGCAAAAAATTGGGGAGGCTCCGGGGGCCTTATAGGGTTCTCCTAATCTGGAGGGAATTGGTAACTGTAAATGGCACAGTTTCCTTTTGGAGTGCAGGCACATTTCTGCAGTGTGGCTCCGGATGCTTCAGCCTACAGTGTGTGTTTGCCCAGGGCTTTGGGAACAGAAGTCTGGAAATACAAACTGGGGTTATGGTTAGGGCCAAGGTTGTGAAAGTCCTAACTAGAGACCCTGATGGTAGCTTTCCGGGATCTGAAATTAGGGCAAGTGTGAGGTTGTAGCTTAGGCTTTTGTCTCTGGATTGTGTGTCTAGGTTTGGAAGCAGTGTAGGGGTGGCCTCATGGGGCCTTGTAAGATTCTCTGTCTCTGGGGATTCTACCAGGTTCTCAATGGTTTGGTGTCATTCTAGGGGAAGGGAAGAATCCTGTTCTCTGTCTCAGGGGTCCCCCAAATAGAGGGATTCTGGAGACAGACTCTGGGTACAGGTGCCTGGAAAACAACATTGTGTGTTAAGATTTGGGCCTAGGACCAAGGAAGGCCTTGGTCATATATATGGGCTCTTAGATATGTGGGCTCTTAGTCCAGCTCCTGAGGGGCCTTACTGAAAATAGGCTCAGGCTGAGGGTCACAATAAATGTATGTGCCCAGGGCGGCCCTCATGAGTTGGCGTGGCCTAATGGGTCATGCAGGTTTCTCTTACTCAGAGGGTTATAAACCCATCCCAACAACAAGTTTCCTGCCATGGGGAAGGAGGAGTACTCTTTTGTGCATCAGCTTCCCCCATATGCAGGGATATGAGGTAAGGTCGGATTACAGATGCCTGAAAAGCCACACAAAACAGAACTCATCCTGTCCCAAGAAGGAAACCTTGTTTTTTGGAGCTATGTAAAACCATCATAGTTGGAAGAAATCTGCATTGCCCCTGAGGCCACGTCCACTTTTTCAGGTCGTCCTTCATACAAACACCCATTGTGACCCTTTGCCTGAGCCCCATTTTCAACACAGCCCCATGGGTAGCTCAACCTCAAGCGAGAATATAAGGTCTACCATGCCAGAAGGACCTAACGCTACAAATAGGTTGGCCTTCGGTCATCCATACCTGGAACCCTACTCTCATATCCCTCTATATAGGGACTCCTGAGCCACAATTTAAGACATCACCTATTCCCGAGAATAGACCAAATTTTTGGATCTGCACAGAATCCCCAGAGTGGAAGAAAACTCCTTGGGCCCATGAGGCCATCCTCACATTTGGCATTATGCAAGGACAGAAATTCCAGCCTGAGCGAACTCTTGACACTCGCCTTAACCTCAGAGCCCCAGGAGATCACCTCAGCATCTGTAGATTGGGCCTGCCATGCCCTAGGCCCTAACCCTAACTGCAGCATGCATTTTCAGACTTCGGTTCCAAGAGTTCTGGACCACAGGCTCTCAAGGTAGAGAATTCCAGAGTGACATCATGGCACTATGCCTACCCAACAGAATAAAACTGTGCTCACCACAGCAGCACAAAATCCCCAGATTAGAAGCAAGCTTTGTGGCCAATGAGGCCACACTCAATGACAGAACCCAACCATGGACACTAATAAACATTTTGTCCTTCAGCCTGAGCCCGAACTCCAGTCAGCCACCTATGTAGCTGGCCTCAGAGTTAGGAGATCAAACCTGGGTTTCTCTAGTCCCTAATGCTAACCGTAGTTTGGGTTTCCAGGCATCAATACCCACAGCTCTGCTCTTGATTCCCGCCATATGGGGACCCCTGAGACTTACAACAGGACTCCACTTTTCCCCAAAATGAAACAAAACTATTTTTAGCTTCCCAAAAATCCTAGAGCAGGAGAAAACTCCATGTCTCAAGGAGGCCAACCACACATTCGGTAGTCCTAGTGGACACAACTTCTAGTCTAGTCTGAAAGAGTGTTTGACACTCACCCTAACTTCAGAATCTGTAGAGCTCCACTCATCACCTGCAGATTGGGAATCCATGCCATATGCCCTAACCAAGGTTGGGTTTTCAGATTTCCATCCCTTGAGTCCTGGAATGCAAACACTCCATATTGGGAACTCTAGAGACATCCCACGTGACTCTCCCTGCCTTGTAGAAGGAAACCGTGCCCTATGGAGTTGCAGAACACCACACAATCAGGGCAAACCTGCCCGACCCCTGGTGCCAGCCCACTTATGTTCTCCACCCTGGACAGTAAAATACTGTCTGATACAACCTGAGTCCTGTCCTCCAATCAGGCACTGGGAGAGCTGGCCCCAGAGCCAGCAGATCGGGCCTACCATGACACTAGGACCTAATCATATCAAGAGTTTGGGGTTTCATTCATGCATACCCAGAGCCCTCCTCTCAAATCCCTCCATACAGTGTACCCCTCAGACACAAAGCATAACTCCTTCTACCGCCCAGAAGAAAACCTTGCTTTTTGAAGCTATGTAAGACCCTTAGAATGGGAAGAAACCTGCAGTGCCCCTGAGGCCACGACCATGCTTGCAGGCTGCTCTGCACACAAACACACGTTGTGACCCTAAGCCTTAGCCCCATGTTCAACACAGCCCCATGGGTAACTCACACCAGAGACAGGATATAAGGTTTTCCATGCCACTAGTGCTTAACCCACAATGTAGGTTGGTTTTTTTGGCTTCCATACCACAGCCCTGATATCCAATGCTTCCATATGGGCGGCCTCTGAGCCGTAAAATAGGACAGCATTTATCCCCCAGAAGTGACTAAACTATTTGGAACTGCACAAACACCAAAGAGCAGGAGAAAACTCCATGGACCCATGAGGCCACCCCCACATTCAGTGGATCACATGGACACAAACTGCAGCTTTAGTGAGCTTCTGACACACGCCTTATTCTCAGATCCTTGCTGAGGCTCGCCTCAGCGTCTGTAGATTGGGCCTGCCATGCCCTAGGCCCTAGCCCCAACTATAGCATGATTTACACACTGTCCCAAAACTCCTCGCAGACAAGCCCTCCAGATAGAGAACTCCGGATGGAAACCCTGGAACTCTGCCTACCCCCAGAAAGAAACTGTACTCAATAAGGCTGCACAAACCCCCAGATTTGGATAAACTGGCATGACTAACGAGGCCACCCCCATTGACGGAAACCAAACCTGGACACTAATAAACATTCTGTCCCTCACCCTGAGCCCCGACTCATAGCCAGTCACCCACGTAGCTAGCCTCAAAGTCAACAGATCAGATCTGGATTCCCCTAGTCCCTAATGCTAACACTAGGCTGTGTTGTCAAGCATCCATACCCAGAGCCCCGCTGTTGATTCCCTCCACATCTTGACCCTTGAGCCATAAAACAGAACTTCACCTCTTCGCCAAATGAAACCATTCTATTTGGAGCTGCTTCAAAACCCCAGAGCAGGAAAAACCTTCATGGAACCAGGTGGCCACACACATATTTGGCAGCCCTTAATGGACACAAATTCTAGTCTGGTCTGAGCGAACATGTGACACCGCCCTACCTTCAGAATCTGGGGAGCTCGTCACTACATCTGCAGATCAGGGATACATGCCCTCCACCCTAACCATACATGAGCTTGGGTTTTCAGAATTCCATCCCTTGAGTCCTAGTAGGCAGGCCCTCAAGATTGGAGACACTGGAACCACACCACAGGACTCATATTGTCTTCCAGAAGAAAACCATGCCCTTAGGAGCTGGACAAAACCCTTTGATCAGGGGAAACATGCACGGACCCGATGCGACCAAATGTTCATATTCTACCCGGGACACTAATAGGGTGTCTGACACAACCTAAGTTCCGTCCTCCAATCAGCCACTTGAACAGATAGCCCCAGATGCAGCAGATAAGAGCAGCCTGTTCCCTTGGCCCTAATCCTAACCCAAATTTAGAGTTTAGGCATCCATACCCAGAGCCCTGCTCTTGAATCCCTCCACACAGGGGACCCCTGAGCCACAAACAAACAAACAAACAAACAAACAACAAAACAAAACAAAACAATAAACTCCTCCTTTCCCCCAGAAGGAAATCTTGCTTATTATAGGTATGTATAATCCTCAGAGGCAAAAGAAAACTGCGTTGCCCCTGAGGCCGCACCCAATTTTACAGGCCACCCAGGACACAAACACCCATTGTGACTCTTAGCCTGAGCCCCATTTTCAACACAGCCCATGGGTAGCTCTTCTCAGAGCCAAGATATAAGCCCTGCCATACCTTTATGACCCAACCCTAAACGAAGGTTGGGTTCCAGGAATCCATACCCAGAGCACTGCTCTCAAGTCCCTCCATATGGAGAACCCCTAAACCATAAAACAGGACAGGACCCATTGCCTAGAATACATCAAACTATATGGAACTGCATAAAAACCCCAGAGTGGGAGCAACTCCATAGCACGATGAGGCCACCCACACATTCGGCAGACGTCATGGACACAAAATCCATCCTGAGCGACCTCCTGCCACTTGCCTTAAGCACAGATCCCAGGAAATTCACCCAGCATCTATGGATTGCGCCTACCATGTCCTAAGCCCTGAGCCTAATCCTAGGATAGGTTTTCAATTTTCTGTCCAAAGACTTCTTGCCCACAAGCCCTCCAGATAGAGAACACCAGAGCCACACCATGGGACTGTGCCTACTCTCCAGAAGGAAACCGTGCTCAATGGAGCTGCACAAAACACCCAGATTAGGAGAAAAGTGCACGGCCAATGAGGCTTCCCTGAATAATGGAATCCAACCCAACACTAATACACATTCTGTCCCTCAGTCTGAGCCCCGATCTACAGTCAGCCAGCCACATAGCTGGCCCCAGAGCCAGCAGATCTGATCTACCATGCCCCTAGTCCTCACAGCTAAAACTTCATTGCATTTTCAGGCATCCATTCCAGAGCCCTGCTCTCGAATCCGTCCATATGGGGACCCCTGAGCCATAAAACAGGATTCCAAATCTCACCAAGAATAAAATCATTCTATATGGAGCTGCGCAAATTCCCTAGCAGGAGAAACCTTCATGGTCCCAGGTTCACACCCACACATTCTGCAGGCCTAGTGGACACAAATTCTATTCTGGTCTGAGCTAATGCCTGATGCTCGCCCTAACTTCAGAATCTGGAGAGTTCACCTCAGAATCTGCAGATAGGGAATCCATGCCCTATACCCTAACCATAAACTCAGCTTTGGCTTTGAGAATTCCATCCCTTTAATCCTGGAATGCAAGGCATCCAGATTGGGGAGTGCGCTCTCCCTGCCCTCCAGAGGTAAACTGTGCCCTAAGCAGCTGCACAAAACCACTTGATTACGGCAAATGTGCATGGTCCCTGATGTCACCCCACTGTCCTTCCACATCCTGGACACTAATATGCAGTCCGACACAACTTGAGTTCTGCCCTCCAATCAGCCACTGGAATACCTGGCCTGGACCCACCAGATCAGACCTGCCATGTCCCTGAGCCCTGAACATAACCCTAGCCTGGGGTTTCAGGCATCCATTCCCAGAGCCCTCCTCTCAAATCACACCATACGGGGGACACCTGAGAAACAGAACAGATGTTCTCCTGCCCCCCAGAGAGAAATTTTGGTTTTTGGAGCTATGTAAATTCCTCAGACATGACAAAAAATTGCCTTGTGTCTGAGGTCATGGCCATTTTTTACAGGCCATCCTGGACAAAAACACCCATTGGGACCCTTAACCTGAGCCGCATTTTCAACAAACCAGCATGGGTAGCTCACCCCAGAGCCAGGATCTAAGGCCTGCTATGCCATTAGGACCAAATCCTAAACCTAGGCTGGGCTTTCAGGCGTCCATACCTGGAAACTTACTCTCGAATCCCTCCATGTGGGGGAACTCTGATTCCTAAAACAACATAGCACTTACTTCCCAGAATAGACCAGGCTATTGGGATCTGCCAAAAACCCCCAAGTGGGAGAAACATCCTTGCCCCCATGCGGCTACACCTACATTCGGCAGATCTAATTGACACAAACTCCAGCCTGAGCAACATCCTGACACTAGCCTTAAACTCATATTCCCCGGAGTTTGCCTCAGTGTCCGCACGGTGGTTCTGCCATACCCTATGCCCTAACCCTACCATAGCTTGGTAATCAGGC
>NW_019154210.1:203568-261302 GCF_002288905.1 Enhydra lutris kenyoni | reverse complement strand
ATTACCAAGCTATGGTAGGGTTAGGGCATAGGGTATGGCAGAACCACAGTGCGGACACTAAGGCAAACTCCAGGAAATATGAGGTTAAGGCAAGTGTCAGGATGTTGCTCAGGCAGGAGTTTGTGTCGATTAGATCTGCCGAATGTAGGTTTAGCCTCATGGGGGCAAGGAGGTTTCTCCCACTTGGGGGTTTTTGACAGTTCCCAATAGCCTGGTCTATCCTGGAGAGTAGGTGCTGTGTACTTTTAGAGGGATTTGTGAGTAGGGTTCTGGGTATGGATGCCTGAAAACCCAGCCTAGGTTTTGGATTTGGTCCTAATGGCATGGCAGGCCTTAGAGGCCTGGCTCTGGAGTGAGCTGCCCATGCCGATTTGTTGAAAATGCAGCTCAGGTTAAGGGTCCCAATTGGTGTTTGTGTCCAGGATGGCCTGTAAAAGTGGCCATGTCCTCAGACACAAGGCAGGTTTCTGCCATGTCTGAGGGTTTTACATAGCTCCAAAAACCAAAGTTTCCTTCTGGGGGGCAGGAGAACTTCTGTTCTGTTTCTCAGAGGTCCCACATACAGTCTGATTCTAGAGGAGGGCTCTGGGAATGGATACCTGAAACCCCAGTCTAGGGTTAGGTTCAGGGCCCAGGGACATGGCAGGTCCGATCTATCTGGTGCGTCTGGGCCATGTATTCCAGTGGCTGATTGGAGGGCAGAACTCAAGTCATGTCGGACTGCATATTAGTGTCCAGAGTATGGAGGAAAGTGGGATGATATCAGGAGCCATGCACGTTTGCCCTTATTGAGGGGTTTTGTGCAGCTACTTAGCGCACAGTTTACCTCTGGAGGGCAGGGAGAATCCTGAGGGGTGGCTGCAGACTCCCCAATCTGGATTCCTTGCATCCCAGGAATAAAGGGATGGAATTCTGAAAGCCCAAGCTCAGGTTATGGTTAGGGTATTGCGCATGGATTCCCTATCTGCAGATGCTTAGGTGAGCACCCCAGATTCTGAAGTTAGGGCGAGCATCAGGCATTAGCTCAGACCAGACTAAAATCTGTGTCCACAAGGCCTGCAGAATGTGTGGATGTCCACCTGGGGCCATGAGGGTTTCTCCTGCTGGGGAATTTGTGCAGCTTCAAATAGAATGATTTCATTCTTGGTGAGATTTGGAATCCTGTTGTATGGCTCAGGGGTCCCCATATGGACGGATTCGAGAGCAGGGCTCTGGGATGGATGTCTGATAACCCAATCTAGTTTTAGCTGTGAGGACTATGGGCATGGTAGGTCCGATCTGCTGACTCTGGGGCCAGCTATGTGGCTGGCTGACTGTAGATCGGGGCTCAGACTGAGGGACAGAATGTGTATTAGTGTTGGGTTGGATTCCATTATTCAGGGAAGCCTCATTGGCCATGCACTTTTCTCCTAATCTGGGTGTTTTGTGCAGCTCCATTGAGCATGGTTTCCTTCTGTAGCATAGGCACAGTCCCATGGTGTGGCTCTGGTGTTCTCTATCTGGAGGGCTTGTGGGCAAGGAGTCTTTGGACGGAAGTTAGAAAACCTATTCTAGGGTTAGGGTCAGGGCCTAGGGCATGGAAGGCCCAATCTACAGATGCTGGGCGAGTTTCCTCGGATCTCTGGTTAAGGAAAGTGACAGCAGGTCGCTCAGGCTGGATTTTGTGTCCATGCCATCTGCCGTATGTGTGGGTGGCCTCATCGTGCTATGGAGTTGCTCCCGCTCTGGGGTTTTCAAGCAGTTCCAAATAGTTTGGTGTATTCTAGGTAATGGGTGCTTTCCTCTTTTATGGTTCAGGGGTTCCCCATATGGAGGGGCTTGATAGCAGTGCTCTGGGTATGGATGCCTGGAACCCAACCTACGTTTAGAGTTAGGTCATAAAGGTATTGCAGGGCTTATATCCTGGCTCTGAGAAGATCTACCCATGGGGCTGTGTTGAGAATGGAGCTCATGCTAAGAGTCACCATGGATGTTTGTGTGCTGGGTGGCCTGTAAAATTGGGTGTGGCAATGCAGGTTTCTTCCACCTCTGAGGGTTATACATACCTGTAAAAAGCAAGGTTTCCTTCTGGGGGACAGGAGGAGTATTTTTTTTGTTTTGTTTTGTTGTTTGTTTGTTTGTTTTTGGCTCAGGGTTCCCCTGTGTGAAGGGATTCGAGAGGAGTGTTCTGGGTATGGATGCCTGAACTCTAAATTTGGGTTAGGATTAGGGCCAAGGGACCAGGCTGGTCTAATCTGCTGGCTCTGGTGCTATCTATTCCAGTGGCTGATTGGAGGATGGGACTTAGGTCTTGTCAGACACCATATTATTGTCCAGGGTAGAATATGAATATTTGGTGGCATCAGGGCCGTGCACGTTTCCCCTGATCAAAGGGTTTTGTCCAGCTCCTAAGGGCATGGTTTTCTTCTGGAAGACAAGGTGAGTCCTGTGGTGTGGCTCCAGTGTCCCCAATCTTGAGGGCTTACATTCCAGGACTTAAGGAATGGAATTCTGAAAACCCAAGCGCACGGAATGTTAGGACGTAGGGCTTGTATCCCTGATCTGCAGATGCAGTGGTGAGCTTCCCAGATTCTGAAGGTAGGGCTATCTCACATATTCGCTCAGACCAGACTAGCATTTGTGTCCATTAGAGCTGCCGAATATGTGTGTGGCCACCTGGTTCCATGGAGGTTTTTCCTGCTCTGGAATTTTAGAGCAGCTCCAAATAGTACAGTTTCTTTTGGCGGAAGAGGTGGAGCTCTGTTTTATGGTTCAACGGTCCTGATATGGAGGGATTTGAGAGCGGGGATCTGGATATGGATGCCTGACAATACACCCTAGTGTTAGCACTAGGGACTAGGGGAATCCAGGTGTGATCTGCTGACTCTGGGGCTAGCTACGTGGGTGACTGACTGTAAGTCGGGGCTCAGATTGAGGAACAGAATGTTTATTAGTGTCCAGGTTTGGTTTCTGTCAATAGGGATGGCCTCGCTGGTCATGCCAGTTTCTCCAAACCTGGGGGTTCGTGCAGCTTTATTGAGCATGGTTTCCTACTGAAGGGTAGGCAGAGTTCCAGGGTTTCCATCTGGAGTTCTCTATCTGGAGGACTTGTCTGAGAGGACTTTTGGGACAGAGTCTGAAAACCATGCTGTGGTTAGGGCTAGGGCCTAGGGCATGGCAGGCCCAATCTAAAGACGCCGAGGTGAGCCTCAGCAGGGATCTGAGGATACGGCATATGTCATGGGGTAACTGAAGCAGGAGTTTGTGTCCATGTGATCCACCGAATGTGGGGGTGGCCTCATGGAGCCATGGAGATTTCTCCTGCTCTTTGGTGTTTGTGCAGTTCGAAATAGTTTAGTCTCTTCTGGGTGATAAGTGCTGTCCTGTTTTATGGCTCAGGGGTTGCCCATATGGAAGGATTGGATATCAGGGCTGTGGTATGGAAGCCAAAAAAAACCAACCTACACTGTGGTTTAGACTCTAGTGGCATGGCAGGCCTTACATCTTGGCTCTGGTGTGAGTCACCCATTGGACTGTGTTGAAAATGGGGCTAAGACTTAGGGTCACAATGTGTGTTTGTGTGTAGAGTGGCCTGCAAGCGTGGTCGTGGCCTCAGGGGCACTGCAGGTTTCTTCCCATTCTGAGGGTCTTACATTACTTCAAAAAGCAAGGTATTCTTCTGGGGCGTAGAAGGAATTCTGTTTTGAGGCTGAGGGGTACACTGTGTGGAGGGATTCGAGAGGAGGGCTCTGGGTATGCCTGCCTGAAACCCCAAACTCTTGTTATGATTAGGCCTAGGGTCATGGCAGGCCTGATCTGCTGGCTCTGAGTCCAGCTCTCCCAGTGCCTGATTGGATGACAGGACTCAGGTTGTATCAGACAGCGTTTTACTGTCCAGGGAGGAGAACGTAAGTGGGCTGGCATCGGGGGCCGTGCAACTTTTCCCTGATTGAGTGGTGTTCTGCAACTCCATAGGGCACGGTTTCCTTCTACAGGGCAGGAAGAGTACTGTGGGCTGTCTCCAGAGTCCCCAATATGGAGGGTTTGCATTCTAGGACTCAAGGGGATGGAAATCTGAAAACCCAAGCTTGGTTATGGTGTATGGCATGGATTCCCGATCTGCAGGTGATGAGTGGAGCTCTAGAGATTCTGAAGTTAGGACGAGTGTCAAACATTCTTTCAGACTAGACTAGAAGTTGTGTCCACTAGGCCTGCCGAATGTGTGGTTGGCATCCTTGAGCCATGGAGGCTTTTCCTGCTCTGGGGTTTTTGGGCAGCTAAAAATAGTTTTGTTTCATTTTGGGGAAAAGTGGAGTCCTGTTGTAAGTCTCAGGGGTCCCCATATGGCGGGAATCAAGAGAAGGGCTATGGGTATAGATGCCTGAAAACCAAAATTACAGTTAGCATTAGGGACTACAGGAACCCACGTTTGATCTCCTGATTCTGAGGCCAGCTGCATGGGTGGCTGACTGGAGGTCAGGCTCAGGCTGAAGGACAAAAAGTATTAGTGTCCATGGTCAGGTTCTGTCAATGAGGGTGGCCTCGTTGGCCACACAGTTTGCTCCTAATCTGGGGATTTTGTGCAGCTATGGTGAGCACGGTTTTCTTCTGGAGGGTAGGCATAGTGCCATGGTGTCACCCTGGAATTCTCTACCTTGAGAGCTTGTGGTCCAGAACTCTTGGAACCGAAGTCTGAAAACGCATGCTGCAGTTAGGGTTAGGGCCTAAGGCATGGCAGGCCCAATCTACAGACGCTGAGGTGATCTCCTGGGGACCTGAGGTTAATGCGAGTGTCAGGAGTTCGCTCAGGCTGGAATTTATGTGCATGCATAACACCAAATGTGGGGATGGCCTCATGGGCCCAAGGAGTTTTCTTCCACTCTGGGGATTCTGAGCGGATCCAAAAAGTTTGGTCTATTCTCGGGAATAGGTGATGTCTTAAATTGTGGCTCAGGAGTACATATAGAGGGATATGAGAGTGGGTATCCAGGTATGGATGCGTGAAGGCCAACCCGTGTTTAGCGTTATGTCCCTCTGGCATGGTAGACCTTATATCCTGGCTTTGGGGTGAACTACTCATGGGGCTGTGTTGAAAACAGGGTGCAGGTAAAGGGTGACAATGTGTGCTTGCATGCAGGGCAGCCTGAAAAAGAGGACGTGACCTCAGGGGCAATGCAAGTTTCTTTCAACTGTGATGGTTTTACATAGCTCCAAAAAGCAAGGTTTCCTTCTTGGGGCAGGATGAGTTCTGTTTTGTGTCTAAGGGGTCTCAGGTGTGGAGGGATTCGAGAGGAGGGCTCTGGGTATGGATGCCTGAATCCCCAACCTAGGGTTAGGATTGGGGCCTGGGGGCATGGCAGGCTCAATATACTGGCTCCATGCCCAGCTCCCAACAGGCCTTCTTTGAAACCGGAACTGAGGCTGAGGGTCACATGTGGGTTTTGCCCAGGGCAGCCCTCAAATGTGGGCGTGGACTCATGGGCCATGCAGGTTACTCCTAGTCTGAGGGTTTTACACCCACACCAACAGCATTTAAACTCAGCCCCCATGTTGCTCACATGAATGCCACCACATCTAACCTAGCATGGTCCTAGGCTCCAATATTAACCCTAGGTGGGTTTCCCAGGTATCCATATGGAGAGCCCTGCCATCGAATCTTTCTGTATAGGGGAAACTTGAGCCATCAAACAGGATTCCCATGTCCTGCAGAAGAAAACCTTTAAACCCACACACAACCACCAGAGTGGGAAAACTTGCATGGCCTCATGAGGGCACTCCCAAGTTAAGTGGCCATCATGGGCAGAAACTCCAACATGAGTGAATGGAAGACACTTGCCCCTACTTAAGATACAGGGATCTTGCCTCAGCCACTGCATTTTGGTCTGCCATATCCTAGGACCTAAAGCTAAGCCTAGCTTGTGTTATTAGACTTCTGTCCTAACACTCCTGGCCCACAAGCCCTCCAGATTGGGAATTCTGGAGCCACAACACAGCACATTACCAGTCCACCAGAGGGAAAAAGTGCCTTATGGGCCTACACAGAATCCTCAAAAGAGGATCAACCCGCACAGCCCTGAAGAGCACCGAAAAATCATAGGCCGCCCTGTGCACTAATGCCCTGTCTGACACAGCCTGAGCCCCAACCTCCTGGCAGCCACCCAGGTAGCTGGCTGCCTATCCAGCAGATCGGACCTGCCATGGCCTTAGGTCGTTATCTCTACCCAACCTGGGTGTTCAGGCATCTGTCCCCAGACCTTATCTCAAATCCCTGCACATGGGGGAACCTAATGCAAAAAAAAAAAAACAAAAAACAAAACAAAAAAAAAAACAACAACAACAAAAACAGAATTCCTCCTTCCCCATGGCACAAAACCTTGATGTTGGGATGGATGTGATATCCTTGGAGTAAGGAAACTGCACAAAGTATGAAGGTACGCCCACTGTTCAGTGCCATCCTGGGCACAAATGCTCATTTTGACCCTCATCCTGATTCCGGTTTTGAAATAAGACCCCTCAGTAGATTTACCAAGAGCACAAATATTGGGCCTGCCATGCCCTTTAGGCCCAAATCCCAACACATGTTGCGGTTTCCAGGCACCCGCACCCAGAGACCTGATCTGGATTCCCCCCTTTTGTGGGACCCTTGAGACAGACAACAGGATACCTCCTTTTCCCCAGAATGACACAAAACTATTGAGAGCCAGACAAAACTCCCAGAGAGGGAGAATCTTCCATGGCCCCATGAGGCCACCTCTTCATTCCGTGGACATCCTAGATCCTAGACACCAAATCCAGAGACAAAAGCTTCAGTTAGCACCTCACACTCGCCCTAATTTCAGATCCCAATTAGCTTGCCTCAGGGTATGCAGATCGGGCCAGCCGTACCCTCCGCCCTATCCCTAGCACTAGTTTTTGTTTTCAGACTAATGTCCCCAGAGCCCTAGCTCACAAAAAGCCCAGGCTGGGGTCACCAGAGCAGCACCACAGGATTCTGCCATCCCTCTAGAAGGAAATATGCCCTTTAGAGCTATTAAAACACTCCAGATTATAAGAAACCTACAAGGCCACCAAGGCCACAATAATTTCATGGGCCACCCTGGACAAAAATGAGCATTCTGACATACCTTGAGCAACTACCTCCAGTCAGACACCCAGGAAGATGGTACCAGAAATGGAAGATTGAAACTGACATGCCCTCGGCCCTAATATGAACCCGATCTTAGGTTTTCAGGCATTTGTCCCCAGAGGCCTAGTCTTGATTACCAACATATGGGGGATCATTGAGCCCCAAAACAGAACACGTCCTGACCCCAGAAGGAAACCTTGCTGTTTGGAGCTGTGTCAAACCTGCAAGGTAGGAGCATACTGCATATCACCTGAATCACCGCCACATTCCAAGGTCGTCCTGGACATAAACCTGCATTGTGACGCATCAGCTCAAGACTCCATTTCAACTCAGCCCCCTTTTAGATCGTCCCAGACCCAGAAGAACAAACATACCATGTTCCAAGGCAACAATGGTTGCTAGGTGGGGTTTCCAGGCATCCATACATAGAGTCCTGCAATCGAATACTTCTATATGGGGCAGCCTTGAGCCATCAAACAGGACTCCCCTTGTGCTGCAGAAGGAGACCTTGTTGTTTGGAGCAGCTCACAATACACAGCCTGGGAAAACCTCCATGGCATCGTGGGGCCACCCCTACATTAGGCGCCCTCATTGACACAAACTCCAGCCTGATGTTGATGGTTGTCAAAGTCAAATACTCAGAGTAAGATAAACCCGCATGACCCATGAGACAATGCTCAATCTTGAGGGTCACCTTGGGCACAAACATGCATTGTGACCCTCAGAGTAAGCCCCGTTTTCCAATAAGGCCTCTCAGAGGTTCGACCAAGAGCTCGCATATCGGGCTGGCCATGACCCTAGGCCCCAATCCTAACCAAAGGTGGGGTTTTCCGGTCACCCATACCTGGGGCACTGCTCTGCAATCCCTCTTTTGGAGAGATCCGTGAGACAGAAAACAGGACTCCTCATTTCCCACAGAATGACCCCAAATGATTGGGAGCCAGGCCAAATCCCGAGAGAGGGAGAATCATTCATGGCCCATGAGGCTACCCCTACACTCCACAGCCATCCTTGACACAAAATCCAGAGAAAAAGGCTGAGATACGGCCTCACACTCACCCTTATTTACTATTCAGTGGAGCTTCCCTCACGGTCTGTAGATCGGGCCTGCCATGCCCTCAGACTGATATCTAAGCCAAGGCTGTGTTTTCAGATTTCTGTCCCCAAAGCCATGGCCCACACACCCTCCCACTGGGGCCTCTGGAGCCACACCACAGGACTGTGCCTGCCATCTAGAAGGAAACTGTGCCCATTCCATTGGCCACAACCCTACATATTAGTAGAATCCTACAAGGTTCCCAAGTCCATCCCAATTGGGTAGTCCACCCTGGACAAAAAGGCATTTCTGACACAACCTGAGCAACTACCTCCACTCAAACATGCAAACAAATGTCCCCAGAGACAGAAGATTGAACCAGAATTGCCCCTTTGCCCTAATGTATACCCTAGCTTAGGTTTGCAGGCATCTCTCCAAGAGGCCTGGTTTCGAATCCCAGCATATGGTGGTTTCCTGAGGCACTAAATAGAACACCTCTTGCCTCCACATGGGAATCTTGCTACTGGGAGTTTTGTGAAATCCTCCGGGTTGGTAATCCTGCAGGGCCCCTGATCCATTGCCACATTCCAAGGTCTCCATGGACACAAACTCACATTATGACCCAACAGCATGAGTGTCCATTTCAACTCAGCCCCCTGGGTAGCTCGACCCAGAGCCAGCAAATTGAACCTCCCTTGCCCCAAAAGCCAGTGGAAATGTGAGGTGAGGTTTCCAGACATCAGTCCTTTGAGCCGGGCTCTTGAATCTTTCCATATAGGGCAGCCTTAAGTCATCCAACAGGACTCGCCTGTCCTGCAGAAGGAAACCTTACTGTTTGGAGCAGCTCACAACCCCTAGAGTGGGAAAACCTCCATGGCTTCATGAGGCCCCCTCTTCATTACAGTGCCATCTTGGACACAAACTTCAGTCTGAGCCAACATCTGATCTTTGCCCTTACTTCAGAGGCTGGAGATCTCAACTGAGACTCTGCAAAGTGGGCCCGCCATACCCTCGACCTGAAATAAAATCCTAGCTTGTGTTTTCAGACTTCCGTCATCACACTCCTGGCCCACAAGCCCTCCCAAATGGGAATTCTGGAGCCACAACACAGCACACTGCCTGTGCATCTGAAGAAAAAAGTGCCCTATGGGCCTGCCCAGAAACCCCAAATGAGGATCAACCTGCTCGGCCCTCGACTGCACCCCAATTTCCTAGGCCACCCTGTGTACTAATGCTCTGTCTGACACAGCCTGAGCCCAGACCTCCCGTCAAACACCCAGAGAGCTGGCTGCATATGCAGCAGATTGGACCCGCCATGGCCCTCCGCCGTCATCTCTTCCCAACCTGGGTTTTCAGGCATCTGTCCCTATGCCTTATCTCAAATCCCTGCACACGGGGGAACCTGATGAACAACACATAACTCCTCTCCCCCATGGCAAGAAACCTTGCTATTGGGATGGGTGTCAAAGTCAAATCCTCAGAGGAGGAAAAACCTGCATGACCCAGGAGTCCTCGCCCATGCTCGAGGGCCACCATGGGCGTAAAATCGCATGGAGACCCTCAGCATGAGGACTGTTTTCAAATGAGGCCTCAAGGTAGTGGTCCAAGAGCCCACATATCGGGCCGGCTATGCCCTGAGGCTAGAATTCTAACTAAATTTGAGGCCTTTCTGTTGCAGGTACCTGGGGCTCTGCTCTGGAATCCCTTTTTTGAGGGACCCATGAAAGAGAAAACAGGACTCCTCCCTTCCCTCAGAATGACCCCAAATGATTGGGAGCCAGGTCAAATCCCCAGAGAGGGGGAATCTTCCATGGCCCATGAGGCCACCCCTACATCCCACAGCCATCCTTGACACTAAATCCAGAGACAAAAGCCTGAGCTTCCGCCCCACAATCGCCCTTATTTCATATCCCAAGGAGCTCCCATCACAGTCTGTAGATCAGGCTGCCAGACCCTTGGCCCAAAACCTAAGCTGAATTTGTGTTTTCAGACTTCTGTCCCCACAGCCGTGGCCCCCACATCTTCCAGTCTGGGGCCTCTGGAGCCACACCACAGGACTGTGCCTGGCTCTCGAAGGAAACTGGGCCCATTCCATGGGCCACAGCCCTACGGATTAGGAGAAACCTCCAAGGCCCCTGAAACCATCCCAATAACGTAGTCCGCCCTATACAAACAGGGGCATTCTGACACAAGCTGAGCAACTACCTCCACTCAGACACGCAAACAGGTGTCCCCAGAGTCAGAAGATTGAACCAGACAGTCCCCTAGGCCCTAATGTGAACCCGAGCTTAGGTTTCCAGTCATCTCTCCTCAGAGGCCTGGTTTTGAATACCAGCATATGATGGTTTCCTTAGGCACAAAGGAGAACACTTCTCCTCTACACATGGGTAGCTTCCTATTTGGAGCTGTGTCAAACCATCTAGGTAGGAGAATCCTTCAGGGCCCCTGAGCCACTGACACATTCCACTGTCTCCATGCACACAAACCCACAATATGACCCATAATCAGGAGAGTCACTTTCAACTCAGCCCCCTGAGTAGCTCGGCCCCAGAACCAGAAGATAGATTCTGCCTTGCCCCAGGGGCCAGTAGGAATGTGAGGTGGGGTTTCCAGGCATCTGTCCTTTGAGGTGTGTTCTCATATCTTTCCTTATGGGGCAGCCTTGAGTCATCCAACAGGACTCGCCTGTCCCGCAGAAGGAAACCTTGCTTTTTGGAGCAGCTCACAAGCCCCAGAGTGGGAAAATCTCCATGACCTCATGAGGCCACCCTTCCATTCAGGAGCTATCATGGTTGCAAACTCCAGCCTGAGCCAACATCTGACACTCACACTTACTTCAGATGCTGGAGATATTGATTCAGCCTCTGCAGATTGGGCCTGCCATGCCCTCGGCCCCAAACCTAACCTTAGCTTGTGTTTTCACACTTCTGTCCTCCCACTCCTGGCCCAGAAGACATTCACATGGGGAATTCTGGAGCCACAATGCAGCAGTCTGCCTGTGCACTGGAAGGAAAAAGTGCTCTATGGGGCTGCCCAGAAACCCCAAATGAAGATCCACCTGCTCAGCCCTCGACTGCAACCCAATTTCCTAGGATGCCCTGGGCACTAATGCTCTGTCTGATGCAGCCTGAGCCCAGACCTCCCTTCTGACACCCAGACAGCAGGACGCATATCCAGCAGATTGGACCCGCCATGGCCCTCGGCCGTCATCTCTTCCCAACCTGGGTTTTCAGGCACCTGTCTGTAGACCTTATGTCAAATCCCTGCACATGGGGGAAGCTGATGTGAGAAATAGAACTCCTCCTTCCCCGTGGCAAGAAACCTTGCTGTTGGGATGGGTGTCAAAGTTCAAACCCTCAGAGTAGGAAAATCCTGCATGGCCCATGAGGGCTCGCCCAAGCTTCAATGCCTCCCTGGGCACAAACAGGCATTGTGACCCTCAGCATGAGCCCCATTTTTATATACGGCCTCTCAGTAGCTGGACCAAGAGCCTGCATATCGTACTGGTCATGCCACTAGGCCCCAATCCTAACCAAAAGTGGAGTTTTATGGTCGCCTGTACCTGGGGCTCTGCTCTGGAATCCCTCTTACGCAGGGACCCCTGAGGCAGAAAACAGGACTCCTGCCTTCCCACAGAATGACCCCAAACTATTGGGATCCAGCTAAATCCCCAGAGAGGGAGAATAATCCTTGGCCCCTGAGGCTACCCATACATTCCACGGCTATCCTTTTCACAAAATCAAGAGACAAAAGCCTGAGCTACCGCCTCACACTCACCTGATTTCATATCCTGAGGAACTCCCCTCATGGTCGTAGATCGGGCATGCCATACCCTCGACCCGAAACCTACCCTGAGTTTGTGTTTTCAGACTTCTGTCCCTACAGCCCTGGACCACACACCCTGCAGGGTTGGTCCTCTGGTGCCACACCTCAGGGCTGTGCCTTCCCTCTCAAAGAAAACTGGTCTCTTGTGGATTCTGCACAGTCTGCAATAGTTTGGTGTCATTCTGAGGGATGGGAGGAGTCCTCTTTTCTGTTTCAGCAGTCCCCCAAATACAGAGATTCCAGAGCAGGGCTCTGGGTACCATCTCCTGGAAAACCCCACCTTGGTATAGAATTTCGGACTCGGGGCATGGCCAGCCTGATAAGCAGTCTCTGAGTCCAGCCCCCGAAGTGTCTTATTTGAGAATGGGGCTCAGGCTGAGGGTCACAATGCCTGTTGGTGTCCAAGGCGGCCCTCCAGAGTGGGCGTGGCCTCATAGGCCATGCAGGTTTCACCAACTCAGAGGGTTTGACACACACCCCAACAGCAAAGTTTCCTGCCATGGGGAAGGAAGAGTTCTGTTTTGTGCATCAGGTTCCCCCACATGAAGGTATTTGACATAAGGTCTGGGACAGATGCCTGAAAACCCAGGTTGGGTAGAAATGATGTCCTGGGGAGCTGGAAGTTCTGATCTGCTGGATATGCGGCCCGCTGTCTGAATTGCTGACGGGATGTCTCGTCTCAGGCTGTGTCAGACAGAGCATTAGTGCAAAGGGAAACCTATGAAATTGGGGTGTCATCGAAGGCAGTGTGGGTGGATCCTCATTTGGGGTTTCTGGGCAGCCCCATATCGCACTTTGTCCTTATTATGTTGGGCAGGCAGAGTGCTGCATTGTGGCTGCAGAATTCCAAATCCAGAAAATTTGTGGGTCAAGAGTGTGAGGACGGAAGTCTGAAAACACAAGCTAGATAGTTTTAGGGCCTAGAGCACGGCAGTCTCAATCTGCAGAGGCTGAATCAAGATCCCCAGAATCTGAAGTAAGGGTGAGTGTGAGATGTTCGCTCAGGCTGGAGTGTGTGTCCATGATGGCTGCCTAATGGAGGGGTGGCCTCATGATGCCATGGAGGTTTTTGCACAGTGGGGGTTGTGAGCTGCTCCAAACAGCATGGTTTTCTTCCACAAAACAGACGTGTCCTGTTTGATGATCAATTGTCCCCCATAGTGAAAGATTGGAGAGTAGACTCTCCATATGGATGCCTGTAAACCCCACCTGACATTCCCATTGGTGCCTAAGAACAAAGCAGGTTTGATCTGTTGGCTCTGGGGCAGGCTAGCCAGGGGGATGTGTTGACATGGAGTCTAATGCTAATGGGTTACAATGCGGGTTTGTGTCCAGGGAGACCTTGGAATGTGGCGGTGGCTCTGGGGCCATGCAGGATTCTCCTGCCCTGAGGGTTTGACACAGCTCCAAATAGCAAGTTTCCCTTCTGGGATCAGGAGGTGTTTTGTTCTGGGCCTCAGCAACCCCAGTCATTTGGTATCTGAGACCAGGTCTCTGAGGATAGATGCCTGAAATCCCAAGCTACAGTTCAGTTTAGGGCCGAGGGGCATGTCAGCATCAACCTTGTGACTGTGGGGCCATCAACCTTGGTGTCTGACTGGAGGTCATTGCTTGGGGTGTGTCACACTGCGCATTTTTGTCCAGGGTGTCCTACAAAACGGGTGGCCTTGGGGGCCTTGCAGTTTTCTCCTAATCTCGAGGCTTTTGGCGACTGTAAACTGCACAGTTTCCTTTGGGTGGGCAGGCACAGTCGTGCGTGGTGGCTCCAGAGCCCCGCCTGGATGGTGTTTGGGACATGGCTCTGTGGACAGAAGTCTGAAAACACAAAGTTGGGTTAGGGTTAGGGTTAGGGCCGACGGGAGGGTAGGGCCGATCTGCAGACCCTGACTGGAGCTCCTCGGGATCTGATATGAGGACGAGTGTGAGGTGGTAGCTGAGCCTTTTGCCTCTGGATTTTATATCTAGGATGGCCGTGGAATGCAGGGGTGGACTTCTGGGCCCATGAAGGTTCTCCTTCTAAGGGATTCCGCCCGCCCCCAATAGTTTGGTGTCATTCTGGGGGAAGGAAGGAGTCATGTTTCCTGTCTCAGAGGTCCCCCCAAAACAGGGATTCCAGAGCAGGGCTCTGGGTAGAGTCCCCTGGAAAACCCAACCTGGCTTAGGATTTCAGCATAGGGACATGGCCAGCCCAATATGAGGGCTCTGGGTCCAGCCCCTGATGGGTCTTATTTGAGAACAGGGCTCAGGCTGAGGGTCACAATGCCTGTTGGTGCCCAAGGCAGCCCTCCAGAGTGGGCGTGGCCTTAGAGGCCATGCAGGTTTCACCAACTCGGCAGGTTTGACACACAGCCCAACAACAAGGTTTCCTGCCATGGGGAAGGAGGAGTTCTGTTTGGTGCATCAGGTTCTCCCACATGAAGGTATTTGACATAAGATCTGGAACAGATGGCTGAAAACACAGGTTGGGTAGGAATGATGACCTTGGGCGTGGGCAGTTCTGATCTGCTGGATATGTAGCTCGCTGTCTGGGTGGCTGGTGGGATATCTGGGCTCAGGCTGTGCCAGACAGAGCATTAGTGCACAGGGCGGCCTATGAAATTGGGGTGCCATCGAGGGCCATGCAGCTGGATCATCATTTGGGGTTTCTGGGCAGCCCCATATCGCATTTTGTCCTTATTATGTTGGGCAGGCAGAGTGCTGCATTGTGGCTCCAGAATTCCAAAACTAGAGGGCTTGTGGGCCAAGAATGTGAGGACTGAATTCTGAAAACACAAGCTCGTGTTAGGTTCAGGGCCTAGGGCATGGCAAGCTCAATCTGCAGAAGCTGAATCAAGATCTTCAGTGTCTGAGGTAAGGTCAAGTGTGAGATGGTCGCTCAGGCTGGAGTTTCTTTCCATGATGGCCACCTAGTGGAGGGGTGGCCTCATAAGGCAATGGAGGTTTTCCAACACTGGGGTTTGTCAGCTGCTCTAAACAACATGATTTTCTTCTGCAGGACAGGCATGTCCTATTTGATGACCAATTGTCCCTCATTGGGAAATACTCGAGAGTACGCTCTACACATGGATGTGTGGAATCCCCACCTGGCGTTCCTACTGGCGCCTACGAAAAGGCAGGTTCGATCTGGTGGCTCTGGGGCAGGCTAACCAGGGGAAAGTGTTGAAATGGAGTCTCATGCTGATGGGTCACAATGCGGGTTTGTGTCCAGGGAGAACTTGGGATGTGGCACTGGCTCCAGTTCCATGCAGGGTTCTCTTGCCCTTAGGGTTTGACACAACTCCAAATAGCAAGGTTCCCTTCTGGGGTCAGGAGGTGTTCTGTTCTGGCCCTCAGCAGCCCCCATCTGTTGGTATCTGAGTCCAGGCCTCTGGGGACAGATGACTGAAAACCTAAGCTAAGGTTCTGATTATGGCCTAGGGGCACATCAGGGTCAAACTTCTGACTGTGGGGCCATCTACCTGAGTGTCTGACTGGAGGTTGATGCCTGGGGTGTGTCAGACTGTGCATTGTTGTCCAGGACTTCCTATGAAACTGGGGTGGCCTCAGGGTCCTTGTGGGGTTCTCCTAATCTATAGGGTTTTGGCGACAGTAAAGGGCACAATTTCCTTTTGGCCGTTAGGCACAGTCCTGCATTATGGATCCAGGGGCCCCGCCTGAAGGGTCGGTGGGTCAGGGTTCTGGAGACAGAAGTCTGAAATCACAAATTCGGGTTAGGTTTAGGGCTGACGGTAGGGTAGGGCCAATCTGCAGACCCTGACTGGAGCTCCTCGGGATCTGAAATGAGGGGGAGTGTAAGGCAGTAGCTGAGCCGTTTGCCTCTGGATTTTCTATCTAGGATGGCCGTGGAATGTACAGGTGGCCTCCTGGGGTCATGGAAGATTCTCCCTCTTGGGGATTCCGCCTGGCCCCCAATTGTTTGGTGTCATTCTGGGGGAAGGGAGGAGTCCTGTTTTCTGTCTCAGGGGTCCCTGAGATGGTGGTTCTATAATGGCCGTGAAATGTAGGGGTGCCGTCATAGACCATGGGAGATTGTGTCTCTTTGGGGGTATAGCACTGATCCAAATTTCATGTTGTTTTTGCTGAGGAAAGGAGGAATTCTGTTTTATCCATCAGGGCTCCCCATAAGGAGGGATTCGAGAGCAGAGCTCTGTGAATGGGTGCCTGGAAACACACCCTTGGGATAGCATTTGGGCCTGGGTCATGCCAGGCTTCATAGGCTGGATCTATTTCAAGGTACTGAGGGTGCTAGGTTGAAAACGTGGCTCAGGCTGAGGGTCACAGTGTGGGTTTGTGCCCAGGGTTCCCCTCAACAGTGGGCGTGGCCACATGGGCCATACTGGTTTCTCCTACTCTGGGTTTTACACACATCCCAATAGCAAGGATTACTGTAGGTACAGAAGGACTTCATTTTGTAGACCATGTTTCCCCAAATGCAGGAATTTGAAAACAGTCCTCTTGGGACAGGCCTTGAAACCAAGGTTGGGTAGAGATGTTGGCTTAGGATCATGACAGGTGCAATCTGGTGGATAGGCGGCCAGTTACTTGGCTGTCAGGAGGTCAGGGCTCAGGCTGTGTCAGACAGAGCAATAGTGAACAGGGCAGCCTATGATACTGGAGTGCCCTCGCAGGCCATGCAGTTTGATCCTCATGTAGGGTTTCTGGGCAGACCCATAGGGTAATTCTCTCTGGTGGGCAGGCAGAATGCTGCCAACTGGATCCAGAATTCCCCATCTGGAGGGCTTGCAGGCCCGAGTGTGAGGACAGAAGGAAGAAAACACAAGATAGGGTTAGGTTCAGGGCCAAGGGCATGGCAGTTCCAATATGCAGCTGCTGATTCAAGATCTCAAGCACCTGAGTAAGGGCGAGTGTCATACGTTCACTCACGCTGGAGTTTATGTCCATGATGGCCGACGAATGGAGGGGTGGCCTCAAGAGGCCATGGAGGTATCCCCATGCTGGGGCTTGTGAGATGATCCAAACAGCAAGGTGTCCTTCTGCAGGACAGGGAGAGTCCGGTTGAATGGCTCATGTGTCCTCCATATGGAAAGATTGGATAGCAGAGTTTTCTGCAAGAAGTCTGGAAAGCCCACCTCAGGTTAGCATGACAGTCGAGTAACATGGCAGTTTCGATCTGCTGCCTCAGGGGCGAAGTACCAAGGGGGCTGAGTTGACAGGGTGTCTCATGCTGATGGGTGACAAGGCTGGTTTGTGTCCAGGGAGACCTTAGAATGTGGTGGTGGTTCAGGGGCCATGCATGATTCTCCTACACTGAGGGTTGGACCCAGCTCCCATGAGCAAGGTTTCTTTCTGGGAACAGGAAGTGTTCTGCTGTGTGGTTCAGGGACCACATGTTGGACCCTATATTGGTATTCCAGAACAGGCCTCTAGGGACAGATGCTTGAAAACATAAGCTAGGGTTTCGATGAGGTCCTAGGGGCATGTCATGTTCAATCTTCGGACTCAGAGCCATTGACCTGATTGTATGCCTGGAGTTACATGATCAGGGTGTGTCACACTCTGCATTTTTGTCCAGAGTGGCCTACAAAATTGGGGTGGGCTCAGGGGTCTTGCAGGTTTCTCCTAATCTGGAAATTTTGGGCAAATGTGATGGGAAAAGTTTCCTTCAAGATGGCAGGCACTATCCTGCAGTGTGACTCCAGAGGCCCCATCCTGGAGGGCATGTGGGCCAGGACTTTGGGGACAGAAGTCTGCAAACACAAACTCGGCTTAGGGTTCAGGAAGAGTTGATCACAGTGTCGATCTACCAACACTGAGGGGAGCTCCTCGGGATCTGAAATTAAGGTGGTTGGGAGGCAGTAGCACAGACTTTTATGTCTGGATGGTATGTCCAGGAAGGCTGCCGAATGCAGGGGTGTCCTCATGGGGCCATGGGATATTCTTCCTCTCTGGGAATTCTGCCCAGCTATCAAAAGTATGGTCTTTTTGAGGGAAAGGAAGAGTGCTGTTTTCTGTCTCAGGGGTCCTCCCAAAACAGAGATTCCAGAGATGGGCTCTGGATCTGGGCACCTGGAAAACCCCACCGAGAGTTAGGATTTGGGCCTAGAGGCATGGTAGGTGCAGTATGTGGGTGCCTGGTCCAGCTACGGAGGGGGCCTGTTTGAAAGTGGACTCAGCTGAGGGTCCCAATGCCTGTTTGTGTCCAGGGCGGCCCTCCTGAGTGGGTGTGGTCTCATGTGCCATGCAGCTCCTCCCACTCTAAGGGTTGGATACCCATCACAACATCAAGGTTCCCTGCCTAAGGGAAGGAGGAATACTCTTCTGTGCTTCAGGTTCCCCCCATAGGCAGCCATTTGAGTTAAGACCTGGGGACAGATGCCTTAATACACAGGTTGGATAGAGATGACAGCCTTGGGCCATGGCAGGTCCCACTTGTTGGATATGGGGCCCGCTCTCTGGGTGGCTGACAGGAGGTTGGGGCTCAGGTTGTGTCAGACAGAGCATTAGTGCACAGGGCGCCCTATGATATTGCCATGCCCTCGAGGACCATGCATGTTGATCCTCATGTGGGGGTTCTGGGCAGACCCATAGGGCAATTCTCTCTGGTGGGCAGGCAGAAAGTTGTATTGTGACTCCAGAATTTCACATCTGGTGGGCTTGTGGGCTCGGAGTGTGATGACGGAAGCCAGAAAACAGAAGCTATGGTTAAGTTCAGTGCCAAGCCATGGCAGTTCCAGTGTGCAGCGGCTGTTTCGAGATCTTAAGCACCTGAGTAAGTGCGAATGTCAAATGTTCACTCATGCTGGGGTTTGTGTCCATGATGGCCAACTTATGGATGGGTGGCCTCATGAGGCCATAGAGGTTTTTGCACACTAAGCCTTGTGAGCTTCTCCAAACTGCAGTGTTTCCTTCTGCAGGACAGGGGGAGTCTGGTTTGATGGCTTCAGTGTCTCCCATATGAAAAGACTGGGTAGCAGAGCTCTCCACGTGGATGTCTGGAAAACCCACCTCTCTTTCCCATTGCAGCCAAGGAACATGGCAGGTTCTATCTGGTGGCTCTGGTGCGAAGTACCAAGGGGTCTGAGATGACATGGTGTATCATGGTGATGGGTCACAATGCTGGTTGGTATCCAGGGAGACCTTAGAATGTAGCAGTGGCTCAGGGGCCATGAAGGATTCTCCTACCCTGAGGGTTGGACCAGCTCCCAAGACCAAGGTTTCTTTCTGGGGGAAAGGAGGCGTTATGATTTTTGGCTTAGGCTCCACGTGGTGGGCCATATCGTGGTATTCCAGAACAGGCCTCTGGGGACAGGTGCCTGAAAAGCTAGGCTAGGATTCCGATGAGGTCCTAGGGGCAGGTCAGGCTCAATCATCTGACGCAGGGCCATTGACCTGAGAGTCTCCATGGAGGTAAGTGCTCTGGGTGTGTCAGACTGCACATTTGGATCTAGAGCAGCCTAGGAAATTGGGTTGGGCTCGGTGACCTTGCAGATTTCTCATAATCTGGAGGGTTTGGGCAACTGTGACAGGCAGAGTTTCCCTCGGGAGGGCAGGCATATTCTTGTGGTGAGGACCGAAGGCCCCATCCTGGAGGGCATGTGGGTCTGGGCTTTGCAGACAGAATTCTGCAAACACAAACTTGGGTTAGGGTTAGGGTGAGGTGATCATAGGCCCAATCTACAGACTCTGGGGGCAGCTCCTCATGTTCTGAAATTAGGGTGACTGGGAGGTGGTAGCATTGGCTTTTATGTCTGGATTGTGTGTACTGTATGGGTGCGGAATGAGGAATGGCCTCATGGGGCCATGAGAGATTCTTCTCTCTGGGGATTCTTCCCGGATCCCAATAGTGTTGTGTCTTTTTGGGAAGAGAAGAGTTCTGTTTTCCGTCTCAGGGGTCCCCCCAAAACAGAGATTCCAGAGGCGAGCTCTGGGTATGGACGCCTGGACAACTCCACCTAGTATTAGAATATGGGCTTAAGTGGGTGGCAGGCCCTGTATGGGGACTCTTTGTCCAGCCTGTGGGGCTTGTGTTAAAGAGGCTCAGGCTGAGGGTCACAATGCCTGTTTGTGCCCAGTGCAGCTGTCTTGAGTGGGCGTGGTCTCATGGGCCATGCAGTTGGCTCCCACTCTGAGGGTTGGACACCCATCACAACAGCCAGGTTTCCTGCCATGGGGCAGGAGGATTACTCTTTTGTGCTCCAAGATCCCCCATAGGCAGGGATTTGAGCTAAGGTCTGGGGACAGATGCTTGAATACCCAAGTTGGGTAGAGATGATGGGCTTGGGCCATGGCAGGTCCCACCTCCTGGATATGGGGCCCGCTATCTGGGTGGCTGACAGGAGGTCGGAGATCAGGCTGTGTCAGACAGAGCATTAGTGCACAGGGTAGACTCTGATATTGAGATACCCTCGAGGGCCATGCAGGTTGATCCTCATGTGAAGTTTCGGGGCAGACCCATAGGGCACTTCAGTCTGGTGGGCAGGCAGAATGCTCAATTGTGGCTTCAGAATTCCCAATCTGGAGGGCTTGCGGGCCAGGAGTGTGAGGACCGTGTAAGCGCCTACTTAATCAGAGGGAGCCATTTTGTTGTTTATGCAGTAAATGTAGATTGACCCTATGCAGTAAACTTAGATTGATCCTGCCCCTCCCAGAGAAACTTACTTGCAAAGACCAGATACATGGGTAGGTCAGGCCAGGTAGAGACAGCCAATCAGTGGGGCGCACATATATCTACTAGGGTGAATTGTAATTCAATTGGCCACCCCTGTGTGACCTAACATGACTGTGCAGTTTTCTCTGTGTATTGCAATCTTAGTCGCCACCTTTGTATAGCCCGGTTAAACTGCCTCTATAAAAGTTAGTCTGTAAGACTGGGAGAGGTCGTCTCTTTGTAGGAGATGGCCCCGACAGGTTGGCTTGATTCTCGATGCTTGGCACGAAAAAAAGATTTTCTTGACCTTCGCTGTGTATCAGTCTTGCTCCTTTGATTACGGACCCTAATATTGGGGCTCATGTGGGATCAAATGACGAGAACTGAGCCAGCATCAGAATTTCTGGGAAAAGCCTCCGGACGTAAGATCTTGGGATGCTGTCTGTCTAGTTGTGATGCCCCAGGGTATGGCCCACTGGGGAGAAGCTGGACTCAGCCATGCTCCCCAGGGCTGGAGTGGATGTGGGGATGCCTCTTCCCTCCTCTGGTAGATCGCTAGGGTGTTAGAGTCTCCCAAGGTGGTCAGGGGGTTCAAGTCCCCCGCCGTTTCGGGGGATTAGAGTGCCCCTGAGTAATCACCAGTCGGTTAAATTCCCCCGCTGTTTTGGGGGTATAGAGTCCCCCTAAGCATTCACCAGGGGCTTCGTGGTCCCCCAAGGCAGTCAGGGGTTCAGAGTCCCCCTAGAAATTCCCCGCAGGTGGCAGGACTGCTGGGCCTGCAGCTGTCTTTGTCTTGTCTTTTTGTTGTCTGTTGTGTTGTTTGCTGTGATTGAAGGAATGGGGCAAGGAGAGAGTAAGGGGACTCTGACTTTCATCTCTCTGTTCCTGATAATAGATATGGGGTGTCTCCCTCACTCATTTCGTGTGTTAAGGTCTATGACTGGAACCAACTGGGGTTAGTCTAACTTGAGACAGAGACTTTTTAAAGAATATTCCTAAGCAGTTTCCTAAGCAAACTCCCTTTGTTTCAGCGAATTCCTGTCTTCTCTGGCCCAATGTGGACTGCCGAGCCCCTACCCCTGGCTGGCGGGAAAGCATGGTGTCTGAAGTTGAGTGGGGCCAGGTGGAATGTGAAATTTGTTAACAGAGAGATGACTAAACTGATGGTTAATTGTCTGTCTTAGGGTTTTAATGGGTAATTGTTAAAGTAGTTCTCAAAATCTTTGGTAACCTGAAACTGTGAAGGGTTGCTTGAATGACAAATGGAATTAAATTTGTTGGACATCTAGGTCTTAACCAAATGGGATAAAATGCTAGAGCTTTGCTTGCTGGAACTGGGTTTGTGCTTTTGAAATCTGTTGGTGAACATGTGTTGTGCTTAACTGATTTGTAAATTTGCATTCTAAGAATTCTCTTGTAAAATGACTTCCGCCTTAAAGGAAATTCATATGGAAAGACTTTCAGGACAAATACGAGTCCTTGATATGTTGAAATCCTGGAACTGAAATGGGTAAGAATTTACCGAAGTAAAAGCTGCATTCGGACTAAGCCAGAATTAGTAACATGGGACTAGGTGAACTGAAAGATTGTAATGTTGTATCTTGATGTTTTGTCTTATTTTAAACATAATGGTTCTGTAATGTTTGCTCTTCCAGACTAGGGAAACTTTTTCTTAAGTTATCTGTAACTTACAGAGATGTAAAAGCAGTCATTTGTAAACACATCAAGGTATTCAACTCTTTCTCTCCATCTGAACCCTCTGAAACCAAAAGGTCTCAGCAAGTATTCTTTCTTCCATGGCAATCAGTCATTTGCATAAGTTCAAAAAGAATCTTTTCTGCTTGTAACAGGACATCATTGGAAACATGGGTTATTTTACCAAGGCTTTGACTGGAATGCCATATTTGAAAAGACTCAGATATGACTAAACAGCTTAAAGGAATTAAGTTTGATTTAAAAAACCTGCAACCATAAAGCCCTTTAGAACTCTTGGCCTGATACATTGCTTACAGAGTTCCCAGCAGCCTCACCAGGTGAGTAAAGGATACTACTTCCTGGCAGCTGCAGGAACCTCAGGATACTTTGAGGACCTCAGGAAGAGGAATTTGCCCAAATTGACAGGTATTGCAGGTATGTCTGATGGCAAGTACGTAGCTTGGCTTCTGGCCTAGAGAGGCTACTATAAGTTCAACCTAGAGATTCCTTATGAGAAGTTCCAGCAAAGCAGATTCTAAAAGATTTATATGATCACTCACTGTTCTTGCTGAGCTTATGTAAATAATTAGGCCATGTTTGTTAAAACTAGACTTGTTTTTCAAATAAATTAGTCCTGGTTTGGCTATCTCTGGAAACGAGGTTCATTTTAGTGAGAAAAAATTGTTTTAATAATACACCTTTATGGATGTTAAATTCTACATTTGATTGTCTACCTAAGATAGACAACTTGAGGTAAACTTTAGGGAAATTGCACGACAGCTCGTTTAGACGATCTTGGTTTTGCCAGTCAGTCAGCCCCAGATACAGGGAGAAAACTTCAGAAAATTGAAGGATTTGAAGGAAACAATCTGACTGAGTTAGTGGGAATAGCAGAAAAGGTATTTTACATCAGGGATGCAGAGGAGGATGGTTTTGGCATTACATGAGACAGGTAGGGGATGGCAAAAGGAAGGAAAAGCCTAATCACAGAGAAGGAAGGTGGGAGACTTAGTTTCAGATCAGTGCACTTACTGTAAGGAAAAAGGACATTGATCCAGGGAGTGCCCCAAAAGAAGACGGCAACGCTGGCCACAAGAGACTGAAGCGTCCATAGTTTGCAGCCCCTCCCCAAACCTCGGGTAAAATTGAAGTGGAAGGCAAATCAATTCATTTTTGATGGACACGGGAGCCCAATTTTCATCACTGCTTATCTCAAAGATGGATTTTTCTGCATTTCTTTAACAAGGAAGTCTCAGCCCCTCTTTACTTTTGACTGGTCAGAACCATAGGAAGGGTTCCAAGGCCAGCTCACCTGGACAAGACTTCCCCAAGGATTCAAGAATTCACCCACCATTTTTGACGAGGCCCTACATGAGGATTTGCGTGAGTACAGAACCTCCAAACTGGTAGTCACTCTGTTACAGTATGTTGATGACTTGCTAATAGCCACTGAGGACTATGAGTCGTGTTTGTGGGGATGAGAGCTCGCTTACAGACTCTGCAGGAAAAGGTTATCAGGTGTCACCAAAGAAAGCACAGCTCTGTCAGAACCACGACACTTATCTAGGCTTTCATCTCCATGAGGGAGTGCATTCACTGTCTAAGTCCAGGAAACAGGTGATCTCACGATACCCCCGTCCCACCACGCCCCGACAAGTGAGGGAGTTTCTTGGGATGGTGTGCTACTGTAGGGTGTGGATCCCTCAGTTTGCAGAGATTGCCTGACCTCTCTATGAATTGGGAAAAGGGGGGCTCACTATGATAGAGTGGACAGCTGAGGCAGAAGGAGCATTTTGGGAATTACAAATAGCCTTACTGAGTGCCCCCCATTGGCCATCCCAGATGCTACCAAGCCCTTCCACTTGTACGTGGATGAAAAAGCAGGGGTGGCCAAAAGAGGTTTGACTCAGACTCTGGGGCCTTGACAAAGACCAGTAGACTATCTTAACAAGAAATTAGATCCAGTAGAGGCTGGGATCCCCCCTTGCCTCTGCACAATTACTGCCCGGGCCCTCCTGGTCAAGGATGCAAGTAAATTGACTTTGGGTCAAAATCTCATCTTGACCACCGTCCATGCTATCAAGGGCCTTCTCCAGACTCCACCCGACAGATGGATGATGAATGCCTGAGTGACAGGGTTTCAGGCCCTCATCCTCAAAGAAACCAAGAGTGACCTTCCGGACTCCAGTGGTGCTAAATCCAGCCACGCTTCTGCCAGAGGAGCTGGCTGACCATCCACACAACTGTGGGGAGGTCCTAAACCAAGTCACAGGAATAAGGCTGGACCTCAGAGACATTCCCTTTCCGAATGCAGAGATGTCTCTGTTCACAGATGGGAGTAGCTACATGATTGATGGAAAGAGGTATGCGGGGGCTGCGGTAGTTTCCCATGAGCAGGATCTCTGGACGGCAGCCCTGCCACATGGAAAATTGGTGCAAAAAGTGGAGCTGATTGTACTCACCAAGGCAGTGTAAATGGCCAAGGAAAACTGCCAATATCTACTACAGACCTCAGTTACGCCTTTGCTACTCTCCATAGACATGGGCTATTATAAAGAAAAGGGCCTGTTAATAGCAGAGGGAAAAGGAATTAAGAACAGAGGAGAAATATTGGCTCTCCTCCAGTCTATTTGGGACCCAAAAAAGATGCCCGTTATGCATTGCCCAGGACATCAAAAGGGGACTGATCTGATTTCAAAAGGAAATCAATTAGCAGATCAAGCCACAAAGTAAGCAGCCCAAAAAACAGTGCAAGAGCTGGTTACACTCCTGGCTCCAGCCCTACCAGAAAATCCGAACTATTGAGAAGATTTAAAGTATTTACAAAAATGGGCTAAATTAGACCATGAAGGGGATTGGGCTAAGACTAAAACAGGAAAGTTAATTCTTCCTCAGAGACTAAGAAGTTAGTAGACCAGATATATCAGGGTACTCATTTGGGTACACACAAACTCAAGGAACTTATAGGCAAGCAGTTCCAGGTTTCTAAATTAGGGCACATGGTTCAGGATATAGTTGATAGTTGATAGACGTGTTCTATGCCAGGCAGTTAATCTGGGAGGAACTAGAATGGGAAGAGGAAAAAGAGAAAGAGGTAAGGAACCAGGAATTTATTGGGAAATAGATTTTACAGAAATGAAGCCCGGAAAATATGGGCATAAATATATGTTAGTTTTAGTAGATAACTTTTCAGGCGGGGTAGAGGGTTTTCCCGCCAAACATGAGATGGCAGGAGCGGTAGCCAAAAAGCTATTAGAAGAAATAATTCCTAGGTTTGCGCTGTCTCTCACGATTGGGTCAGACAACGGCCCTGCATTTGTGAGTTCAGTCTCACAGGCAATGGCCAAGGCTGTGGGCACTAATTGGAAACTACATTGTGCCTACCGACCCCAGAGTTCCTGGCAAGTAGAGAGAATGAACCGGACTCGTAAAGAGACCTTGGCAAAGCTAATTCTGGAGACTGGCAGTGGATGGGTGGCTCCCCTTCCTTTCGCCCTCCTCAGGTCGTGATGTACACCCTACTTAAACAAGGTGACCCCATTGAAATAAGTTTTGGGAGACCCTCTCAGCCCTTGGGTACAAGAGGTTGCCCTAACAGAAATGACTGATCAGTCTGTACTTCAATCACTGCAGGCATTACAGTCTGTCTGAAGAAGAACCCACGCAAGGATCCGAACTGCTCACACTGAGACAGAGATGGAGGTAGAACCACATCCTTTCCAACCCAGGGACTTGGTTTGGATATGTCGCCATCAAGTGAGAAACTTGGAGCCTCGCTGGAAGGGACCGTTTACTGTCATCCTGACCACTCCCCACAGCGATAAAAGTAGAAGGCATCAGGGCCTGGATTCATGCAGGTCACGTCAAACAAGCTGAGGACAAGGACAAGGACACCGCCCAAAGATGGAAGCCACACCAATGGACCCTGCTGACCATGGACTAAAGCTAAGATTCAAAAGACTATGAGTTCATTGTTGCTACTATTGTTACCTGTTTATGTTAAGTATAAGTGGAAAATTAGACGAATAGAATTAGGAAAAAAGGAAAAGGTTATACAAAGCAGTAAATGGGGGGCACCTGGGTGCCTCAGTGGGTTAAGCTGCTGCCTTCAGCTCAGGTCATGATCCCAGGGTCCTGGGATCGATCCCCGCATTGGGCTTTTTGCTCAGCAGGGAGCCGGCTTTCCTTCCTCTCTCTGCCTGCCTCTCTGCCTACTTGTGACCTCTGTCTGTCAAATAAATAAATAAAATAAAATTTAAAAAAAGCAGTAAATGGCTAACTCATCAGCCGACTGTGTACTAATGTGATTTGTAAAGAGAAAATTAGAGCGATAAAATGTTAGTCTTACATGCTCAATATAACATAGAACTGGCTGAAAAGTCAAGGATTTGAGTAATCTTCAAAGAAAAGGGGGGGAATGTAAGGGCCTACTTTATCAGAGGGAGCCATTTTGTTGTTTATGCAGTAAACGTAGATTGACAATATGCAGTAAACTTAGATTGGCCCTAAGCAGTAAATTTAGATTGACCCTGCCCCTCCCAGAGGAACTTACTTACAAAGCCCAGATACAAGGGCAGATCAGGCAAGGTAGAGACAGTCAATCAGTGGGGCATGCATACTGTCTACTAGGGTGAATTGTAATTCAATTGGCCGGTCATTTGTGACCTAAAATGACTGTGCAGTTTTCTCTGTGTATTGCAATCTCATTGGCCACCTGTCTGTAGCTCAGCTAAACTACCTCTATAAAAGTTAGTCTGTGAGGCCGAGAGGGGTCGTCTCTTTGTAAGAGATGGCCCTGACCATTTGGTTTGATTCTCAATGTTTGGCCAGAAATAAAGCTTTGCTTGACCTTCACTTTATGTCAGTCTCCCTCCTTTGATTATTGACCCTAAGAGACGGCAGTGTGAAAACATAAGCAATGGTTAAGTTCAGTGCCAAGCACGTGGCAGTTCCAATGTGCAGCGGCTGATTTGAGATCTCAAGCACCTGAGTAAACGTGAGTGTCAGATGTCTGCTCACACTAGAGTTTGTGTCCATGATGGCCAAAGACTGGAGGGGAGGCCTCATGAGGCCATGGAAGTTTCCCACGCTGGAGCCTGTGAGCTGCTCCAAACAGCAAGGTGGCCTTCAGTGGCATAAGATGAGTCAGATGAGATGGCTCCAGGGTCCCCCATATGGAAAGATTGGATAGCAGAGCTCTCCGCATAGATGCCTCGATAGCCCAACTCATGTTAACATTGCAGCTGAGGAAAAGGGTATGTTTGATCTGCTGGCTCTCAGGTGAAGTTCCAAGGGGGCTGAGTTGACAGGGGTTCTCACTCTGGTGGGTCCCAATGCTGGTTGGTGTCCAGGGAGACTTTAGAATGTGGTGTTGGTTCAAGGGCCATTCAGGATTCTCCTACCCTGAGGGTTGGACCCAGGTCCCAAGACCAAGGTTTCCTTCTGGGGACAGGAGGTGTTCTGTTTTTTGTTTTGTTTTGTTTTGTTTTGTTTTGTTTTGTTTTGTTTTTTGTCTTAGAATCCACGTAGGGGACCACATTTTGGTATTCCAGAACAGTCTTCTGGGACAGATGCCTGATAACCTAAGCTAGCATTCCTATGAGGTCCTAGGGGCAGGTCAGGTTCAATCATCTGATGCAGGGACATTGACCTGTGTGTCTGCCTGGAGCTAGGTGCCTAGGGTGTGTCAGACTGAGCATTTTTGTCCAGAGCCATCTAAGAAATTGGGGTGGGCTCAGGGGACTTACAGGTCTATCCTAATCTGAAGGGTTTGGGCAACTCTGACGGGCAGACTCTCCTTCAAGAGGGTAGGCCCAGTTATGTGGTGTGGCTCTGGAGGCCCCATCCTGTTGGGCATTTGGGCCAGGGCTTTGGGGACAGAAGACTGCAGACACAAACTCGGGTTAGGGTTAGGGGCAAGGTGATGGCAGGTCCTATATGCACACCCTGAGGGCAGCTCCTCAGGATTTGAAATTCGGGTGGCTGGGATGCAGTAGCACAGGCTTTTCTGCTTGAGTTGTGTGTCTAGGATGGCCACAGAATGGAGGGGTGGCCTCATGGGGCCATAGGAGATTCTTCATCTCTGGGAATTCTGACTGGCTCCCAAGAGATTGGTGTCTTTCTGGGGGAAGGGAAGAGTGCTGTTTTCTGTCTCAGGGGTCTCACTGAAACAGGGATACCAGAGATGGGTTCTGTGTCTGGGCACCTGGAGAACCCCACCGAGGGTTAGGATTTGGGCCTAGGGGCATGGCAGGCCTTCTCTGCGGGCTCCTGGTCCAGCTAACGAGGGGTTTTGTTTGAAAGCAGCCTCAGGATGAGGGTCACAATGCCTGTTTGTGCCCAGGGCGGTCCTCCTGAGTGGGCGTGGTCTCATGGGCCATGCAGCTGGCTCCCACACTGAGGGTTGGACACCCATCGCAACAGCCAGGTTTCTTGCCATGGGGCAGGAGGAATACTCTTTGTGCTTCAGCTTCCCCCATAGGCAGGGATTTGAGCTAAGGTTTGGGGACAGATGCCTGAATACCCAAGTTGGGTAGAGATGAAGGCCGAGGGCCATGGCAGGTCCTACATGCAGGATATGGGACCCGCTATGGGGGTTGCTGACAGGATGTCAGGGCTCAGGCTGTGTCAGACAAGAGTATTAGTGCACAGGGCGACCTATATTATTGGGGTGCTATTGAGGGCCGTACAGGTGGATCTTCATGTGGGGTTCCTGGGAAGAGAAATATGGCACTTCTTCTATCTGGTGGGCAGGCGGAAGGCTCTGTTGTGGCTCTGGAATTCCCAATCTGGAGGGCTTGTGGGCCAGGAGTGTGAAGACTGAAGTGCGAAAACACAAACTCTGGTTCAGTTCAGTGCTGAGGGCATGGCAGTTTCAAAGTGCATCGTCTGATTCGAGATCTCCATCACCTGAGTAAGAGCGAGTGTCAGATGTCCGCTCACGCTGGATTTTGTATACATGATGGCTGATGAATGGAGTGATGACCTCAAGAGGCCATGGAGTCTTTCACACCCTGGGGCTTGTGAGCTGCTCCAAACAGCGAGGTGTCCTCCTGTGGGACATGGGGAGTCCAGTTAGAGGGCTCCCGGGTCCCCCATGTGGAAAGTTTGGATAGCAGGCTCTCTGCATGTATGCCTGGAAAGCCCACCTCGTGTTACCGTTGTAGCTGAGGAACAGGGCTGGATCGACTGGCTGGCTCTGGGCCGAAGTTCCAAGGGGGCTGAGTTGGCAGGGATTCTCAGGCTGATGGGTCACAATGCTCGTTGTTGTCCTGGGAGACCTTAGAATGTGGTGGTGGTTCAGGGTCCATGCAGGATTCTCCTACCCTGAGGGTTGGACCCAGCTCCAAAGAGCAAGGTTTCCTTCTAGGGAAAGGAGGGGGTCTGTTGTGTGGCTCAGGGATGAAATGATGGACCATATGTTGGTATTCAAGAACAGGCCTCTGGCGACAGATGCCTGAAAACCTAAGCTAGTGTTCCAATGAGGTCCTAGGGCCATGTCACGTTCAATCTTCTGACTCAGGACCATTGATCTGCGTGTCTGCCTGGAGGTAGGTGCCGAGGGGGTGTCAGACTGTGCAATTTTGACAGATTGGCCTATGAAATCGGGGTGGGATTAGGAGCCTTGCAGGTTTCTCCTAATCTGGAGGGTTTGGATAACTGTCACGGGCAGAGTTTCATTCGGGAGGGCAGGAACAGTGCTGTGGTGTGACTTCAGGTGTTTTCAGACTTCTGTCCCCACAGCCATGGCCCACACACCCTTCAAGCTGGGGCATCTGGAGCCATACCGCAGGACTGTGCCTGCCCTCTCCACGGAAACTGTGCCCATTCCATTGGCCACAACCCTACAGATTAGGAGAAACATCTAAGGCCCCCTAGGCCACCCTGGACAAACAGGGACATTCTGACAAATCCTGAGCAACTAACACCATTCAGAATGCAGACAGATATCCCCAGAGACAGAAGGGTGAACCAGACTGGCACTTAGGCCCGAATCTGAACCCTAGATTTGTTTTCAAGGCATCTCTCCTCAGAGGCCTGGTTGCGAATACCAGCATATGGGGCTTTCCTGAGGCACCAAACAGAACCCCTCTCGTATCCATATGGGAAGTTTGCTCTTTGAAGTTGTGTCAAACCCTCCGGGTAAGAAAATTATGCAGGGCCCCTGAGCAACCGCCACATTCCAAGGTCTCCATGGACAAAAAGCCACATTATGATAGATCCTCTGGAGATTCCATTTCAACTCAGACCCCTGGGTAGCTGGCCCCAGAGCCAGCAGATCAAACCTGCCTTTTCGCAGAGCCAATGGCAATGCAAGATGGCATGTCCAGGCATACATTCTTAGAACGCTGATCTCGAGTCTTTCCATATGGGGCGTCTTGGAGTCATCCAACAGGACTTGACTATCCTGCCATAGGAAACCTTGTGGTTTGGTGCAGCTCTCAACCCCCAGCGTGGGAAAACATCCGTGACCAGATGACGCCCCCCTTCATGAAGGGGCCATCATGGACACAAACTCCAGCCTGAGCCAACGTCTGATACTCACCCTAACTTCAGATGCAGGAGATCTCGATTCAACCTCTGCAGAGTGGGCCTGCCATGCCCTCAGTCCCAAACCTAACCCTAGCTTGTGTTTTCAGACTTCCATCCTCACACTCCTGCCCAACAAGCCCTCCAGATTGGGAACTCCAGAACCACAATGCAGCCCTCTGCCTGCCCACCAGAAGAAAAACTTTGCCCTATGGGGCTGCCCAGAATCCCCAAATGAGGATCAATCTGCATGTCCCTCGACTGCACCCCAATTGCATAGGCTGCCCTGGGCACCAATACTCTGTCTGACAGCCTGAGCAGAGACATCCCAACAGACACCCAGACAACTGGCCCCACACCCAGCACATCGGACCCGCCATGGCTTTAGGCCGTCATCTCTTCCCAACATGGGTTTTCAGGCATTGGAATCTAAACTTTATCTCCAATCCCTGCACGGGGGGGAACCTGATGCACAAATCGGAACTGCTCCTTCCCCAAGGCAGGAAACCTTACTGTTGGTATAATGTTAAACCTTCAGGGTAGGAGAAAGCTGCATGGCACATGAGGCCTCAAACTTGCTTGAGGGCCAGCTTTGGCACAAACACGCATTGGACCCTCAGCGTGAGCCCCCTGTTCAAGTAAGGCCTCTAAGTGGCTGGAACAAGAGCCCACATATGGGGCTTGCTGTGACCCTAGGCCCCAATCCTAACCAGAGGTCGGGTTTTCCAGTCGTCCATTCCCAGGGCTCTGCTCTGGAATCCCTCTCTTGGAGGGACACCTGAGGCAGAAAACAGGACTCCTCCCTTCCCAATGAAAGACCCCAAACTCTTGGGAACCACGCCAAATCATCAGAGAGGGAGACTCATCCAAGGCCCATGAGGCCACCCCTCCATTCCATGGCCATCCTTGACACAAAATCCAGAGACAAAAGCCTGAGCAACCGCCTGCCACTTGCCCTTCTTTCATATCCCAAGGATCTCCCCTTACGGTCTGTCAATCAGGCATGCCATACCCTTGGCCCCAAACCTAAGCCGAGATTGCGTTTTCAGACGTCGGTCCCCACAGCCCTGGGCCACACACCCTCTAGGCTGCAAATTCTGGAGCCACACCGCAGGACTATGCCTGCCCTCTCCAAGGAAACTCTGGCCCTTCCATTGGCCACAACCCTAGAGATTAGGAGAAACCTCCAAGTCCCCTGAGGCCATCCCAATAGTGTAGGCCACCCTGGACAAACAGGGACATTCTGATAAAACCTGAGCAACTACCTCCACTCAGACATGCAGACCGTTGTCCCAAGTGACAGATGATTGAACCGGACAGGCCTCTAAACCGTAATCTGAACCCTAGATTTGGTTTCCAGGCATCTCTCCTCAGAGGCCTGGTTGTGAGTACCAGCATATGGGGGTTTCCTGAGGCAACAAACAGAACACGTCTCGTCTCCACAGGGGAAGCTTGCTCTTTGGAACTATGTCAAACCCTCTGGGTAGGAGAATCCTGCAGGGCCCCTGAGCCACCGCCACATTCTAAGTTCTCCATGGACACAAACCCACATTATGACCCATCCTCAGGAGAGTCCATTTCAACACAGGCCCCTGGGTAGCTCGACCCAGAGCCAGAAGATCGAACCTGATTTGTCGCGAGGAGCCAATGGGAATGAGAAGTGGGCTGTCCAGGCATTCATCCTTAGAACACTGCTCTCGAGTCTTTCCGAATGGGGCGTTCTGGAGCCATCCAACAGGACTGAACTGTCCCGCAGAAGGAAACCTTGCAGGTTGGAGCAGCTCACAACTCCCAGCGTGGGAAAACCTCCGTGGCCTCATGAGGGCCACCTTCATGAAGGGGCCATCATGGACAGAAAGTCCAGCCTGAGCCAATGTCTGACACTCGCCCTGACTTCAGATTCAGGAGATCTCCATTCAGCCTCTACAGAGTGGGCCTGCCATGCCCTCGGCCACAAACATAACGCTAGCTTGTGTTTTAAGACTTCTGTCCTCACACTCTTTGCCCACAGGCCATCTAGATTGGGAATTCTGGAGCCACAATGTGGCACTCTGCTTACCCACAAGAAGGAAAAAGTGCCCTATGGGGCCGCCTAAACCCCAAATGAGGAAAAACCTGCACAGCCCACGGTGGCACCCCAATTTCTTATGCCACCCTCTGCACTAATGCTCTGTCTGACACAGCCTAAGCCCAGACCTCCCATCATCCACCCAGACAGCTGGCCGTGTATCCAGCAGATCAGACCTGCCATGGCCCTAGGCCTTCATATATACCCATCCAGGGTTTTCAGGCACCAGTCCCCAAACTTTATCTCAAATACCTGCATATGGGGAAACCTGATGCACAAAACAGAACTCCTCCTTCCCAATGGCAGTAAACCTTGCTGTTGGGATGGGTTTCAAACACTCAGTTGGGCAGAAACCTTCATGGCCTATGAGGCCATGCGATGTCTGGGGGCTGCCGTGTGCACAAACTCGCATTGTGACCTTCAGCCTGATCCCCATTGTCAAGTAAGGGCCCTTGGTAGCTGGACCAAGAGCTCGCATATCGAGCGTGCCAAACCCCTAGGCCCAAATCCTAACCCAAATTGGGGTTTTCCAGGCTCCCTTATGGAGAGCACTGCTCTCCTCTTTTTGGAGGAGAATTCCTCTTTTGGGGGGACCCCTGAGACAGAAAACAGGACTCCATCCTACCCCAAGTGTGACACCAAAGTATTGGGAGCCAGGCAAAATCCCCAGAGAGGGAGAATCTTCCATGGCCCCAAGAGGCCATCCCTACATGCTGTGGCCATCCTAGCAACAAAATCCAGGGACAAAAGCCTAAGCTACTGCCGCACTCTTGCCCTAATTTCAGATCCAGAGAAGCTCCCCTCAGAGGCTACAGATCAGGACTGCCATTCTTCAGCTCTAATCATAACCCGAATTTGTGTTTTAACACTTCTGTCTCTAGATCCCTTGCCAACACACCCTCCAGGCCTCCTGAGCCACATCTCAGGACTGTGCCTACCTTCTGAAGGAAATTGTGCCCTTTACAGTTGCCAAAACCATCCAGATTAGGAGAAAACTGCAAGGCTCCCTAGCCACACCAATTTCGTAGGCCACACTTGATAAAACTGTGTAGTCTGACACACCCTATGCACAGACCTCCAGTCAGACACCAAGGTAAATGGCCCCAGAGACAGAAGATTGAACATGACATATCCCTAGGCAGTAATCTGCACCCTTGCTTAGGATTTCAGGCATCTGTGCCCAGAGGACGGGCCTCAAATACCAACATATGGGGGTCCCAGCAGCCCAAAAAGGAACATCTCCTGTCCCCAGAAGGAAACCTTGCTATTTGGAGCTGTGTCAAACCCTCAGGGTAGGAGAATCCTGCATGACCCACGAGCCACTGCCACATACCAAGGGGTCCCGGGACACAAACACTCATTGTGACTCCATTTCAACTCAGCCCCCTGGGTACCTTGCCCCAGAGGCAGCGAATGAACCTGCTTTGTTCCTAGGCATCAATGGGATCACGAGGTGGGGTTTCTGGGCATCTATACATAGAGCCTTCTCTGGGATCTTTTGGTATGGGGGAAACTTTGGCCTGGAAACACATCACCCCCTGTCCCGCAGAAGGAAAACTTGGTGTTTGAAGCACCTCACAACCCCAAGAGTGGGGAAACCTCCATGGCCTCATGAGGCCACCCCTCCACACGGCAGCCATCAGGAACACAAACTCTAGCCAGAGCAAGTGTCTGACACTCGCCCTTAGTTCACATGCTGGAGATCTCAATTCAGACTTGGCAGATTTGGCCTGCCATGCCCTCGGCCCTAAAACTAACTCTAGCTTGTATTTTCAGAATTCCAACCTCACACTCCTGGCCCACAAGCCCTCCAGATTGGGAATTCTGGAGCCAAAACGCAGCCCTCTGCCTGCCCACCAGAAAGAAGAAGTGCCCTATGGGGCTGCCCAAAAACCCCAAATGAGGATCTACCTGCACGGCCTTCAGCAGCACCCCAATTTCATAGGTGGCACTGAGCCCAGACCTCCCATCAGCCACCCACACTCTGGGTGCATATACAGAAAATAAGACCTGCCATGTCCCTTGATCTTCATCTGTACTCTACCTCGTTGTTCAGGCATCTGTTCCCAGACCTTATCTCAAATCCCTGCATATGTGGGAACATGATGCACAAAACAGAACTCCTTTTCCCCATGGCAGACCTTGCTGTTGGGATGGGTGTTAATCCCTCGGTGTAGGGAAAACCTGCAAGTCCCATGAGGCCATGCCCTCTCTGTAGGGCCACCATGGGCACAAACATGCACTGCAACCCTCAGGCTGAGCCCTGTTCTCAAATAAGGCCCCTTGGTAGCTGGGCCACAAGTCTGCATATCGGTCTTGCCAGGCCGCTAGGCTAAAATCTTAACCCAAGTTGGGCTTATCCAGGCACTCATACCTGCTCTGAAAACCCTTTTTTGGGGGGACCTTTAGAGAGAATGCAGGACTCCTCCCTTCCCCCAAAATGACACCAAACCATTGGGAGTAGAGCAAAATCCCCAGAGAGAGAGAATCTTCCAGGGCCCCAGGAGACCACCCCTATATTCTATGCCCATCCTAGACACAAAAACCAGAAGCAAAAGCCTGAGCTACAGCCTCACACTCACCAGAATTTCAGATCCCAAGGAGCTCCCCTCAGGGTCTGCAGATTGGGCCTGCCATAAACTCAGCACTAATCCTAACCCAAGTTTGTGTTTTCAGACTTCTGTCCCCCAAGCCCTGGCCCACACGCCCTCCAGGATGGGCCTCCAGAACCATACCACAGGACTGTGCCTACCCTCCAGAAGGAAACTCAGCCATTCACAGTTGCCCAAACAGTCCTTATTAGGAGAAACCTGCAAGGACGTGAGGCCACCCCAATTTCGTAGGCCTTTGTGTATAAAAATGCATAGTCTGACACACCCTGAGCACCTACTTCCCTGCAGCCTCCCAGGTTAATGGACCTAGAGACAGAAGATTGAACCTGACATGCCCCTAGGACATAATCTATACCCTAGCATAGGTTTTCAGGCATCTCCCCAGAGACCTGTTCTCGAATACCAACATATGGTCCAACATGTGGTCCTTGAGCCGCAAACCAGATCACCTCGTGTCCCCAGAAGGAAACCTTGCTCTTGGGACCTGTGTAAAACCCTCAGGGTAAGAGAATCCTGTATGGCTCCTGAGCCACTGCCACATTCCATGGTCTCCCTGGATACAAACCCACATTGTGACCCATCAGCATGAGACTCCATTTTAACTCAGCTCCCTGGGTAGTTGGACTCAGATACACCAGATTGAACCTTCCATGTTCCTAAGCTGAAATGGTAATGCAAGGTAAGCTTCCCAGGTATCCATGCGTAGAGCCCAGCTATCGAATCTTTCCATATGGGGGAACCTGGAGCCCTCAAAGGGGACTCCCCCTGTCCGGCAGAAGGAAACCTTGGTGTTTGAAGCAGCTCACAACCACCACCGTGGGAAAACCTCCATGGCCTCATGAGGCCACTCCTCCATTCGTCGGCCATCAAGAACAGAAACACCAGCCTGAGCCAATATCTGATACTCCCCCTTACGTCAGATGCTAGAGATCTCGAATCAGCCTCTGCAGATTCAGCCTGCCATGCCCTAGGCCCTGAACGGAACCCTAACCTGTGTTTTCAGACTTCCGTCCTCACCCTCCTGGCCCACAAGCCCTCCAGATTGGGGAATTCTGGAGCCACAATGCAGCAGTCTGACTGTGCAACAGAAGAAAAAAGTGCCCTGTGGGGCTACCCAGAAAACCCAAATGAGAATCAACCTGCACGTCCCTTGATGTCACCCCGACATCATAGGCCACCCTGTGCACTAATACTCTGTCTGACACAGCCTGAGTCCAGGCCTCCTGCCAGCCACCTAATTAGCTGAACGTATATCCAGCAGATTGGACCTGCCATGGCCCTAGGCCTTCATCTCTACCCAACCTGGTTATTCAGATATCTGTCCCCAGACCTTTGATCCAATCCGTGCATATGGGGGAAGTGGATGCATAAAAGAGAACTCCTCCTTCCCCATGGCAGGAAACCTTGGTCTTGGGATGGGTGTCAAACCATCACAGTGGGAGAAACCTGCAAGGAGCATGTGGCCACGCCCACACATGAGGGACATCCTGGGCACAAAGATGCATTATGACCCCTATTCTGAGCCTGTTTTCAAATAAACCCCCTCGGTAGCTGGACCAAGACCCACATATCAGGCCTCCATAACCCTAGGCCCAAATAATAACACACGGTGTGTTTTTCCAGGCTCCTGTACCCAGAGCCTGTCTCTGGAATCCCTGTTTTAGGGGGATCCCAGAGACAGAAAAAAATCAGGACTCTTCCCTTCCCCCAGAATGACACCAAAGTATTGGGAGCTGGGCAGAAACCCCAGAGAAGGAGGATCCTCCATGGACACATGAGGCCACCCCGGCATTCCAAGGCGATCCTGGACACACAATCCAGAGACAAAAGCCTGAGCTAACGCCCCACACTCACCCTAATTTCAGATCCCGAGGAGCTCCCCTCAGGGTCTGCAGATAGGGCCTGCCATAACATCGGCCTTAAACCTAATCTGAGTTTGTTTTCAGAATTTTGTCCCCAACACCCTGCCCACACGCCCTCCAGGATGGGGCTTCTGAAGCCACTATCGAGGACTGTGGCTCCCCACCAAAATGATACTGAGCCCCTCACAGTTGTCAAAACCATCTAGATTAGGAGAAATCTGCAAGGTCCCCAAAGCTGCGCCAAACTCGTTGGTCACTCTGGAAAAAAATGCACTGTCTGACACACTCTGAGCACCTACCTCCAGTCAGACACCCAGGTAAATGGTCCCTAGAGACAGAATATTGAACGTGATATGCTCTTAGGCCCTAATCATAACCCCAGCATAGGTTTTCAGGTATCATTCTTCAGACGCCTGTTCTCCAATACCAACATAGGGGGTCTCTGAGCCACAAACCAAACACCTCCAGTCCCCAGTAGGAAACCCTGCAAATTGTAGCTGTGCCAAACCCTCATGGTAGGAGAATCCTGCATGGCACCTGAGCCACCGGTACATTCCAAGGTCTCCCTGAACACAAACCTGCATTGAGACCCATCAGAATAAGACTCTACTTCAAGTCAGCCCCCAGGGTAGTTGACCCCAGAGCCAGCATATTGAACATGCCATGTTCCTAGGCTGCATGGTAATGCAAGGTGTGGTTTCCCGGCATCAATACGTAGAATCCAGTTCTCGAATATTTCCATATGGGGGACCCTGTAGCCATCAAACAGTCCTTACCCTGTCCTGCAGAAGGAAGCATTGCTGTTTGGGACAACTCACAACCCTTAGTGTGGGAAAACCTCCATGGCCTCATGAGGCCACCCCTCCATTTGGTGGCCACCATGGACACAAACTCCAGCCTGAGCAAGCGTCTGACACTCTCACTGACTTCAGATTTTGGAGACCTCGATTCAGCCACTGCAGATTGGGCCTGTCATGCCCTAGGCCCTAAACCAAACCCAAGCTTGTGTTTTCAGACTTCAGTCCTCACACTCCTGGCCCACAGCCCTCCAGATTGGGAATTCTGGAGCCACAATGCAGCACTATCCCTGCACACCAGAAGAAATAAGTGCCCTATGGGGCTGCCCAAAATCCACAGATGAGGATCCACCTGCACAGCCCGCGAGGGCACACCAATTTCAGAGGCCGCCCTGTGCACTAATGCTCTGTCTGACAGAGCCTGAGCCCGGACCTCCCATCAGCCACCCAGACAGCTGGCCGCATATCCAGCAGATGGGACCTACCATGGCACTACCTCATCATCTCTACCAAACCTAGCTTTTCAGGCATCTGTATTCGGACCTTATCTCAATCCCTGCATATGGGGAAATCTGATGCAAAACAGAGTACTCCTTCTTCCCCACTGCAGGAAAACTTACTGTTGGGATGGATGTATAACCCTCTAAGTAAGAGAAACCAGCATGGCCAATAAGAACACGTCCACTCATGAGGGCTGCCCTGGGTACATATATACATTGTGACCCTAGCCTGAGCCTATTTTCAGTAAGACCCCCTCGGGAACTGGACTAAGAGCCCACATATCAGGCCTGCCTTTCCCCTAGGCCCAAATACTAACCCACAGTGGTGTTTTCTAGGCACCTGTACCCACAGTCCATCTCTGGAATCCCTTTATTTGTGGGACCCCGAGACAGAAAACGTGACTCTTCCCTTCCACTAGAATGACACCAAATTGTGGAGAGTCTGGCAGAATCTCCAGAGACAGAGAATCTTCCAGGGCCCCATGAGGGCACCCCTACATTGCTTCCCATCCTAGACACACAAACCAGAGACAAAAGCCTGAGCTACAACCTCACACTTGCCCTAATTTCAGATCCTGGGGAGCTCCCCTCAGGGTCTGCAGATTGCACCTCCATAACCTCAGCCCTAACTTTAACATGGGTGTCAAACCCTCATGGTAAAAGAAACCAGCTTGGCCAAAGAGGCCACTCCCACTCTGGAGGACCTCATTGAGCACAAACACTTACTATGACCCTCATCCTGAGCCACGTTGTCAAATAAAGCCCCTAGGCACTTGGACTAAGAGTGCACATATCATGCTTGCCATGTTCCTAGGCCCAAATCCTAACCCACAGTGGAGTTTTCAACGAGCTTGTACCCAGAGCCCAGCTATGGAATCCTTCTTTTTGTGGGACCATTGAGACCCCCCCCAAAAAAAAAGGACTCTTCCTTTCCCCCAGAATGACACCAAACTATTGGGACCCTGGCAACATCACCAGAGAAGGAGAATCTTTCATAGCCCCATGAGGCCAACCCTACATCCGCGGCCATCCTAGACACACAATCCAGAAACAAAAGCCTGAGCTACTGCCTGGCATTCCCCCTAATTTCAGATCATGAGATAATCCCCTCAGGGTCTGCAGATCGGGCTTGCCATCACTTCAGCTCTAAACACAACCTATGTTTTTGTTTTCACACTTCTGTCCCCAAAGCCCTGGTCCACCCAACCTCCAGGCTGAGGCTTAGTACTGTAGCCATACCACAGGAGTGTGCCTGCCCTCCTGAGGGAAATTTTGCCCATCACAGTTGCCATAATCCTACAGATTAGGGGAAAACTGCAAGGCACCCGAGGCCACCCCTATTTCGTAGGGCACCGTGGACAAAAATGCACAGTCTGACAAACGCTGTGCACTGATATGCAGTCAGACACCCAGGTCAATTGCCCAGGAGAGAGAAAATTGGACCTGACATGCCATTAGGCCATAATCTGATCCCTAGCTTAGGTTCACAGTCTTCTGTCACCAGAGGCCTGTTCTCAATACCAACATATGTGGGGTCACCTGAGGCACAAAACAGAACACCTCCTGTTCCCAGAAGGGAATCTTGCTATTTGGAGCTATGTAAATAACCAGGGTAGGAGATTACTGCATGGCCGTCAACCACCGCCACATTCCAAGGTCTCCCTGGACAGAAACCAGCGTTGTGATCCATTAGCATGAGACTCCATTTCACCTCAGCACCCTGGGTAGCTCGCCCCAGAGCCAGCAGATTGAAACTGTCATGTTCCTAGGTGTCAATGATAACATGAGGTGGGGTTTCCAAGCATCCATAGGTAGAGCCCTGCTCTCGAATCCTTCGATATGGTATACCTATGAGCCATCAAACAAAGTCCCCATCTTCTGAAGAAGAACTTGCTGTTTGGAGCAGCTCACAACCCCCAGAGTTTGAAAACCTCCATGACCTCATGAGGCCACCCCTCCACTAGGTGGCCATCGTGGACACAGACTCTAGCCTAAGCGAACGTCTGACACTCACACGCCTGAATTCAGATGCTGTAGATCTTGATTCAGCCTTTGCAGATTGGGCAGAGGCTAGGCCCTAGGCCCTAAACCTAACCCAAGCTTGTGTTTTCAGACTTTTGTCATCACACTCCTGGCCCACATGCCCTCCCATTTGGGATTTCTGGAGCCACAATGCAGCACTCTGCCTGCCCACCAGAAGAAAAAAGTGCCCTATGGGGCTGCCCAAAAACCCCAAGTGAGGATCAAACTGCATGGCCCTCAATGACACCCCAATTTCATAGGCCGCCTTGTGTACCAATTCTCAGTCTAAGACAGCCTGAGCCCAGACCTCCCATCAGTCACCCAGATAATTGGTGGCCTATCCAGCAGATCAGGCCTGCCATGGCCCTAGGCTGTCATCTCTATCCAACCTGGGTTTTCAGGAATCTGTCCCCAGACCTTAGCTCAAATCCCTGCTTATGAGGGAACCTGATTCACAAAACAGAACTCTTCCTTCCCCGTGGCAGGAAACCTTGCTGTTGGGATGGTTGTAAAACCCTCAGGGCAAGGAATACCTGCATGGCCCATGAGGCCACACTGCACTGGAGGGCCAGCTTGGGCACAAACACTCATTGTGACCCTCAGCCTGAGCCGTTTTCAAATTATTCCTCTCGGTAGCTGGACCAAGAGCCCGCATATCTAGCTTGCCATGTCCCTAGGCCCAAATCCTAACCTAAGGTGTGTTTTCCAGGCACCAGTACCCAGAGCCCTGCTCTGGAATCCCTTTATTGGGGGACCCCTGAGAGAGAAAACAGGACTCCTCCCTTCCCCCAGAATGACTCGAAACTATTGGGAGCCGGGATAATCTCCAGAGAAGGAGAATCTTCTATGGTCCCATGAGACCACCCCTATATTCCGTGGCCATCCTAGACACAAAATCCAGAGACAAAAGCCTGAGCTAGCACCTCACACTCGCCCTAATTTCATCCTGAGGAGCTCCCCTCAAGGTCTGCCGATTGGGTCTACTATACCCCAGCCCGAAACCTATCCCGAGTTTGTGTTTTCACACTTCTGTCCCAAATCCCTCCCTGACAAATCTTCAAAATGGGGCCTCCGGAGTCACGCTGCAGGATTGTGCTTCCCTCGCAAAGGAAATTGTGCCCTTACATTTGCCAAAGCCTCCAGATTAGAAGAAACCTGCAAGGACCCCGAGGCCACCCCAATTTCGTAGACCGCTCAGGGAAAAAAATGCACTGTCTGAAACACCCTGAACACATACATCCAGTCAGACTCACAGGTAGATGGCCAAGAGACATAAGATTGAACCTGACATGTCCCTAGGCCCTAATCTGAGCCCTAGCTTGGGTTTTCTGGCATCTATTCCAAGAGACCTGGTCTCACATACTAACATATGGGGGGTTCCTGATGCACACAACAGAATACCTCCTGACCCCAGAAGTATCTTGCTATTTGAAGCTGTGTAAAACTCTCAGCATAAAAGAATCCTGCATGGCCCCTGAGCCACCACCACATTGCAAGGTCTCCCTTCTCCCTGGAGACAAGCCAGCATTGTGACCCATCAGCATGAGACTCTATTTCAACCTAGCCCCTCAGGTATATTGTCCCAGAGCCAGCGGAGAGAACCTACTTTGTGCCGAGGCGCCACTGGGAATGCAAGTTGTGGTTTCCAGGCATCCATATGTAGAGCCCTGCTATCGAATCTTTCCATATTTGGGACCCTTGAGCCAATCAAGCAGGAATCCCCTTGTCCTGTAGTAGGAAACTTTTCTTTTTGGAACAGTTCACAATTTCCAGAGTGGGAAAACCTCCATGGCCTCATGAGGCCAGCCCTCCATTAGAGAGCCATGATGGGCACATACTCTAGCCTGAAGGAACATCTGATTGTCGCCCTTATTCAGATGCTGGAGAACTCACTTCAGCCTCTACAGATCGGGGCTGCCATGCCATCTGCCCTAAAACTAATCCTAGCTTATCAGACTTCCGTCCTCACACTCCTGGCCCACAAGCCCTCTGGACTGGGAATTCTGTAGCCACAACGCAGCACTCTGCCTGCCCACCAGGAGGGAAATGTGCCCTATGGGGCTGCCCAAAAACTCCAAATGGGGATCAACCTACTTGGCCCTCAACAGCACCCCTATTTCATAGGCTGCCATGTGCACTAATCCTCTGTCTGATACAGCCAGAGACCAGACTCCCCATCAGCCACCCAGACAGCTACCCGCATATCTAGCAATTCAGACCTGCAATGGCCCTAGGCCATCATATCTACCCAACCTGGGTTTTCAGGCATCTGTCACCAGACCTTATCTCAAATGCCTGCATATGGGGGAACCTGATGCAAAAACAAGTCCTCCTTCCCCAGGGCAGAAAACCTGTTGTCAGGATTGGTGTCAAACCCTCAGGGTAAGAGAATCCTGCACGGTCCATGAGGCTACACTCACCCTTGAGGGCTGCCTTGGGCAGAAACACACATTGTAAACACCATCCTGAGCCCCGTTTTCCAATGAGGCCCTTCAGTAGAAGCACCAAGAGCCCACATATGGGGCTTGCCATGCCCCTAGGCCCCAAATCCTAACCCAAGGTGGATTATGCAGGCACCTGTACCCAGAGCCCTGCTCTGGGATCCCTGTTTCTGGGTGAAACCTGAGAGAGAAAACAGGACTCCTCCCTTCCCCCGGAATGACACCAAACTACTGGGAGTTGGGCAAAATCCCCAGAGAGGGAGAATCTTCTAAGACCCATAAGGCCAGCCCTGCATTCCCCAGCCATCCTAGACACAAAATCCAGAGACAAAGGCCTCAGCTACCGCCTCACCCTATCCCTAATTTCAGACCCCAAGGAGCTCCCTCTGGGTCTGCAAATGGGGCCTGCCATACCCTCTGCCCGAATCCTAACCCTAGTTGGTGTTTTCAGACTTCTGTCTCCAGAGTCCTGCCCCACAAACCATCCAACCTGGGTATTCCATACACACACCACAGGACTGTGCCTGCCCTCCAGAAGGCATCTGTGCCGCTTAGAGCTTCAGGAAACCTCAAGATTAGGACAAACCTGCAAGGCCCCTGAGACTATCCCAATTTCATAGGTCGCCCAGGAGAAAATGCGCAGTCTGACACACTCTGAGCAACTACCTCCCATCAGACACCTAGGTCGATGGCCCCAGAGACAGAGGATTGAACCTGACATGTCATTAGGATCTAATCTGAACCCTAGCTTAGGTTGTAGGGCATTTGTCCACTGAAGCCTGGTCTCGAATGCCAACATTTGGGGGATACCTGAGCCACAGAAACAAAAATTCATGTCCCCAGAAGGAAACCTTGCTATTTTGAGCTGTGTCAAACACTCAGGTAGTAGAATCCTGCATGGCCCCTGATGCCACCACCACATTTGAAGGTAGTTCTGGACAGAAACCCGCATTGTGACCCTCAGCACGAGACTCCTTTTCAACTCATCCCCAGGATAGGTCGCCCCAGAGCCAGCAGATCGAACCTGCCTTGTCCCTCGACTTCAGTGGGTACCCTAGGTGCATTGTTCAGGCATCCATATGTAGAGACTGCTCTCGAATCGGTCAATATGGGGGACCCTTGAACCAACAATCTGCACTCCCACTGTCCCGAAGAAAAGAATCTTGCTGTTTGGAGCCGCGCCCAACCCCCAGATTGGGAAAACCTGCACGTCCTCCTGAGCCCACCCCTCCATTAGGCGGCCATTGTGGACACAATCTCCAGGCTGAGCGGATGTCGGACACTGGCCCTTATTTCTGATGCTGGTGATCAGTTCTCAGGCTCTCGAGATTGGGGCTGCCATGCCCGAGGCCCTAACACTAACCCTAGCTTGTGTTTTCAATCTTCCGTCCCCAGATTCCTGGTGAACAAGCCCTCCAGATTGGGAATTCTGGAGCCCCAACACAGCACTCTGCCTCACTTTCAGAAGGCATAAGTGGCTATTGAAACTGCACAAAAACCCCAAAGGAGGATCAACCTGCATGGTCTGCAAGGGCACCCCAATTTCATAAACCGCACTGAACACTAATATTTTAGTTTGCCAAAGCCTGGGCCCTGACTCCTGTCAGCCACCCAGGTAGATTGCATCCTACCCAGCAGAACAGACCTACCATGCCCCTAGGCGATCATCTCTACCTAACCGGGTTTAAAGACAACTGTCTCCAGAGACCTGGTCTCAAATCCTTGCATATGGGGGAACATGATCCACAAAATGGAAGCCTTGACCAGCAGCAGGAAAACCTTGCTATTGGGATATGTGTAAAACCCTCAGAATAGGAGAAATCTGCATGGCCCATGAGGCTCCGCCCACTGCTGAAGGCCTCCCTGGGCACAATCCCGCATTGTGACCCTCAGCCTGAGCCACGTTTTCAACTAAGCCCATCAGTATCATGACCTTGAGGCAGCATATGAGGCTTGTGGTGACCCTAGGCCCAAATCCTAACCCAAGATTGGGTTTCTAGGCACGTATACACAGAGCCCTGCTCTCGAATCCTTCCTCATGGGGACCCTTGAATCAGAAAACAGGATTTCTCCTTCCCCCCACAATGACAGCATGCTATTTGGAGTTGTGAAAAACCACGACGAGGGAGAATTTTCCATGGCCCTATGAGGTCCCCTCTACATTCCGTGCCCTTCTCAGACACAAAAACCAGAGGCAAAGCCTGAGTTTCTGCCTCACACTCGCCTGAATATCAGATCCTGAGGAGCTCGACTCAGGGCCTGCAGATCTGGCCTGCAATACCCTCAGCCATTATCCTAACCCTAGCTGGTGTTTTCAGATTTCTGTCCCCAGAGTCCTGCACCACAAACCCTCCAGTCTGGGTATTCCATAGTCACACCACAGGACTGTGCCTGCCCTCCAGAAGGAAGTTTGGCCCTTTAGAGCTTCAAGAAAACTTAGGTGAGGAGAAACCTAAAAGGCCCCTGAGGGCACCCCAATTTTGTAGGATGCTCAGGACAAAAATGAACGGTCTGACACAACCTGAGCAACTACCTCCCATCAGACACACAGATGGCCCCAGAGACAGAAGATTGAACCTGACATGCCCCTAAGTCTGATTCTGTACACTAGCTTAGGTTTTCAGGCATCTGTCCCCAGAGGCCTTGTCTCAAACTCAAACATTTGGGGGATCCTTGAGCCACAGAACACAACACCTCCTGTCCCCAGAAGGAAACCTTCTTGTTTGGAGCTGTGTCTAAACCCCAGATAGGAAAACTTCCATGGAAGGAGGCCATGGAAGGTTCTCCATCTTTGGGGGTTTTGCACTGCTCCAAATAGCATGCTGTCATTGGGGGGATAGGGAGAATCTTGTTTTCAAATTCAGGGGTCCCCATAAAGAGGGATTGGAGAGGGGCAACTGGGTGGTTCAGTGGGTTAAACCTCTTCCTTCAGCTCACGTCAAGATCTCAGGGTCCTGGGATCGAGCCCCACATCAGGCTCTCTGCTCAGCATGGAGACTTCTTCCTCCTCTCTCTCTGCCTGCCTCTATGACTACTTGTGATTTCTCTATCAATTAAATAAATAAAATTTAAAAAATAGGGATTTGAGAGCAGGGCTCTGTGTGTGGGTGCCTAGAAACCCAACCTTGTGTTAGGATTTGGGCCCAGGGTCATGGCAGGCCTCATATGCTGGCTCTAGGTCAAGATACTAAGGTGGCTTAGCTGAAAACGTGTCTGAGGATGAGGGTCACAATGTGGGATTGTACGCAGGGCGGCCTTCAACAGTGGGCAGGGACTCATGGGCCATGCAGGTTTCTCCTACTCTGAGGGTTTTACACACATCCCAATAGCAAGGTTTCCTGCTACAGGGCAGGAGGACTTCTAATTTGTGGATCATGTTTCCCGATATGCAGTGATTTGAGCCCCAGCCTCTGGGGACAGAGGCCTATAACACCAGGTTGGGTAGAGATTGTAAGGGCCTGGTTGGCCAGAGGGAGCCATTTTGTTGCGGTGAACTTAGATTGACCCTATGCAGTGAACTTAGATTGACCCTGCCCCTCCCAGAGGAACTTACTTGCAAAGCCTAGATACAAGGGCAAGCTAGGCCAGGTGAAGACATCCAATCAGAGGGGCGCACATATATTTACTGAGGTGAGATCCAATTGGCCACCTGTGTGTGGGCAGGGCTCAACCACCCCTATAAAGGTTAGTCTGTGAGGCTGAGGCTGGGGAGGAGTAGAAGAGTCGTCAGAGGAGTAGGAGAGTCGTCAGAGCTGAGAGAGCTGTCAGAGCTCTTGTAAGAGCCGTCAGAGCCGTCAGAGCCAGCAGAGCTCTTGTAAGAGCCATCGGAGCCTCTTGTAAGAGCTGTAAGAGCAGTAAGAGCTCTGGTAAGAGCTGTAAGAGTTGCCAGTGCCGTCAGAGCTGTCAGAGCTCTTGTAAGAGCTGTCAAAGTTGACAGAGCTCCTGTCAGAGCCATCAGAGCCATGAGAGCTTCCAGCGGCCCCACAGCCAGTGGCCCTGCTGCCCCGAGCCGGGGCCTCAGGGAGCGGACTCGCCGGAGCAGCCCCTGTCCAGGGAGCAGCCTCGCCAGAGTAGCCCCTGTCCAGGGAGCGGCCCTGTCTGGGGAGCAGCCTTGTCCAGAGCGGCCACGTTGGGAATGGTCTTGCGGGGGTCGTCGTCGTCACCTTTTCATAAGAGACAGCCCTGACTGGTCAGTTTTATTCTGGATGCTTGGCGCAAAATAAAGCTTTTCTTGAACTTCACTTTGTATCAGTCTTGTTCCTTTGAAAACGGACCCCAACAGAGATAATGGCCTAGTGGCATGGCAGGTATGATCTGTTGCATAGGCGGCCAACTACATGGGTGGCTTCAGGAGGTCAGGGCTTAGCTGTGCCAGACAGATTATTAGTGCACCAGTGCCCTATGAAATTTCTTTGCCCTTGCGGCCCTATGAAATTTCTTTGCCCTTGCGGGTTTTTTGTGCAGCCCCAGAGGCCACTTTTGCCTTCTGAAAGGCAGGCAGTGTGCTGCGTTGTGACTCCAGAATTCCCAATCTGCAGGGCTTGTACACCAGGACTTTGGGGATGGGAGACTGAAAACACAAGCTAGGGTTAGGGTTAGGGCCTAGGGTATGGGAGGCACAATTTGCAGAGGCTGAATCAAGTTCTCCAGCATCTGAGGTAAGGGCTAGTGCCAGAAATTTGCTCAAGCTGGAGTTTGTGCCCATGATGGCATCCTAAGGGAGGGGTGGTCTCATGAGCCCGTGGAGGCATTCCCACTCTGGGTGTCGTGAGCTGCTCCAAACAGCAAGGTTTCCTTCTGTGGGACAGGGGGAATCCTGTTTGATGGCTGCAGTGTCCCCGATATGGTATGATTTGATAGCACAGCTCTACACATGGATGCCTGGAAATTCCACCCCATGTTACTATTGCAGCCTAGGAACATGGCAGGTTAGATCCACTGGCTCTTGGGTGAACTACCCAGGGGGCTGAGTTGAAATGGAGTCTCATGCTGATGGGTCACAATGCAGGTTTGATTCCATGGACATCTTAGATTTTGGCCGTGGCTCAGGGACCATGCAGGATTCTCCTCCCCTGAGTATTTGACACAGCCCCATATAGCAAGCTTCCATTCTGGGACAGGAGGTGTTCTGTTTTATACCTCAGCGACCCTGTTATGTTGCTATTCAGATCAGGTCTCTGGGGACAGATTCCTGAAAACCAATGCTAGGGTTTAGATTAGGTACTAGGGACAAGTTAGTTTCAATCTCCTGTCTCTAGTCCATCTACCTGGCTGTCTGAATGGATGTAGGTGCTTAGGATGTGTCAGAGTGCACATTATTTCCAGATCACCTTACAAAATTGGGGTGGCCTTGAAGGCCTTCAGGATTTTCCTAATATGTAGGGTTTTGGCAACTGTAAAGGGCACAGTTTCCTTCTGGAGGGGGGGGGATCAGTCCTGTGGTGTGGCTCTGGAGGCACCAGCCTGGAGGGTGTGTGGGACAGGGCTCTGGGGACAGAAGTCTGAAAACACAAACTCAGTTTAGGGTTAGGGCCGAGGGTATGGCATGCCTGATCTGCAGACCCTGATGGGAGCTCCTCGGAATCTGAAATTAGGGTGAGTGTGAGGTGGTAGCTCCGGCTTTTGTCTCTGGATTTTGTGTCTAGGATGGCCGCAGGATGTAGGGGTGGCCTCATGGGACCATGGAAGATTCTCCTTCTGTGGGGATTTGCCAGGCTCCCAATTGTTTGGTGTCATGCTTCAGGAAGGGAGGAGTCCTGTTTTTTGTCACAGGGGTCCCAAAAAAGAGAGATCCAGAGCAGGCCTCTAGGTATGGTCTCCTGGAAAACCTCCCCTTTGGTTAGGATTTGGCCTTGGGGGCATGGCAAGCCTGAATTTTGGACTCCTAGTCCAGCTACTATTGGGCTTTATATGAAAATATGGCTCAGTCTGAGTATCTCAATGCGTGTTTTTGTCCACGGCCACTCTCAATAGTGGGCATGACCTCATGGGCCATGCAGGTTTCTCTGACTCTGAGAGTTTTACCCTCACACCAAAGGCAAGGTTTCCTCTCATGAGGAAGGAGGAGTACTACTTTGTGCATCAGTTCCCCCCATATTCCGGGATTTGAAATAAGATCTGGGGACAGATGCCTGCAAACCCAGTTTGGGTAGAGATGATGGCCTACGGCCATGGCATGTCCGATCCGCTGGTTATGATGCTAGCTATCTTAAAGGCTGACAGGAGGTCTGGGCCATGGCCCTAGAAAACTCTGTGGCCCCATGAGACCACCCACACATTCGGCTGATCGCATGGACACAAACTCCAGCCTAAGAGACCTCCTAACTGTCACCTTATCCTCTGATCCCCTGGCTATTGCCTCAGCATCTGTAGATTAGGCCTGGCATGACCTAGGCCCTAACTCTAACCTTGGCATAAGTTTTCAGTCTTTTGTCCCAAAGGTCCTGGCCCACAAGCTCTCCAGTTAGAGAACTGAGGAACCAAACCTTGGGACTCTGCCTAACCTACAGAAGGAAACCGTTCTCAATGGAGATTCACAAAACCCCGAGATTAGGAAAAACATGCATGGCCAATGAGGCCACAACCATTGATGGAACCTGACTCTGGACACTAATGCACACTCTGCCTCTAAGCCTGAGCAGCGACATTCAGTCAGCCACCATGTAGCTGGCCCCAGAGTCAGTAGATTGGACATGCCATGCCCCTAGTCCCTAATGCTAACCCCAGGATGGGCTGTCTGGCATCCATACACAGAGTCCTGCTCTCAAATCCCTCCATATGGGGACATCTGTGCCATACTACAGGATTTCACAACTCCCCCAGAATGAAATCATACAATTTGGAGCACCAGAAATACCCCAGAGCAGGAGAAACTGCCATGGCCCAGGAGGCCACACACACATTCAGCAGCCCTAGTGGACACAAATTCTAGTCTGGTTTGAGCAAATTCCTGACACCCTAACTTCATATTCTGGGGAGCTCGCCTCAGAATCTGCACATTGGTGATCCATGACCTACACCCTAACCGTACACTGAACTTACATTTTCAGAATTCCTTTCCTTGAGACCTGGAATGCAATCCCTCCAGATTTAGGTCTCTGGAGCCACTCCACAGGATTTGCCCTGCCCTGCAGAAGAAATCATGCCCTATGGAGCCCAACAAAACCCATAGATCAGGGCAAACGTGTATGCCCCACGATGCCACCCACTTTCGTTCTCCACCTTGGACACTAATACACGTCTGAAACAACCTGAGTCCAGTCCTCCAATCAGCCACTTGGACAGCTGGCCCCCAAGAAAAAAGATAGGAACTGCCATGCCCCTAGGACTGATTTCTAACCCTGTTTGGGGTTTCAGACATCCATACCCAGAGCTCTCTCCTTGAATACCTCCACAGAGGAGAACCCTCAGCTACAAAACAGAAATATTCCTGGTTGCCAGAAGGAAACCTTGCTTTTGCACCTATGTAAACCCTCAAGATTGGAAGAAACATGTGTTGATCTTAGGCCACAGCCACTCTTGCCAGTCGCTCTGAACACAATCACCCATTATGACCCTTAGCCTGAGACACATTTTCAACATAGCCATATGGGTAGCTCATCCCAGATCCAGGATATAAGGCTTGCCATGCCTCTTGTTCTTAACCATAAACGTAGATCCAGTATTCAGGTGTCTATTCCCAGAGCCCTGCTCTCAAGTCCCTCCATACGGGGAACCACTGATCTATAAAACAGGACAGAACATATCGCCCAGAATACACCAAACTATTTGGAACTGTGCAAATACCCCAGAGTAGTAGCAACTCCATGGCCCTATGAGGCCACCCTCACACTCGGCAGATCGCATGGACAAAAAGTCCAACCGGAATGACCCCTGAGACACACCGGAGATGTGAGATCCTGAGAGATTGCCCAGCATCTGAAGATTAGGCCTGACATGCCCTAAGCCCTAACCCTAACCCTAGCTTTGGTTTTCAGACTTCTGTTCCAAGAGCCCCGGCCCACAATCACTCCAGACAGAGAACTCCAGAACCATACCATGGGACTCTGCCTACTCTCCAGAAGGAAACCATGCTCATTCAAGCTGCACAAAACCCCCAGATTTGTAGAAAATGGCACAACTACCGAGGTCACACTCATTTATGAACACGACACTGGACCCCAATGCACATTCTTTCCCAAAGCGTGAGCCCTGTTCTCCAATCAGCCATCTATGTAGCTTGCCCCAGAGTCAGCAGATCGTTCTGTCATGCCCCTTGTCCCTAATGCTAACCCTAGGTTGGGTTTTTAGGCATCCATACCCAGAGCCCTGCTCTCAATCCCTCCATATGAGGACCCCTAAGCCATACAATAGGACTCCGAGACCTCTCACCAAGAATGAAATCACACTATTTGGAGCTGCACAAAACCCCCAGCAGGAGATACATCCATGGGCCCAGGAGGACACCCACACATTCTGCAACCTTAGTGGACACAAATTCTAGTCTGGTCTGAGTGAAAGCCTGACACTCACCCTAACTTCAGAATCTGGAGGGCTCACCTTAGCATCTGCAGATTGGGGATCCATGCTCTATACCCTAAACATAAACTGAGCTTGGGCTTTCAGAATGCCATCCCTTGAATCCAGGAGTGCAATGAATCCAAATTGGGGACTCTGGAGCCAGCCCACAGGACTCTATCTGCCCTCCCTGCCCTCTCCCTTCCCTATGGATCTACACAAAACCCCTAGATTAGGGCAAACTTGAACAGCCCCTGATACCACCCCACTTTGGTTCTTCACCCTGCCACCCTGCCACCCTGCCACCTGAGTCCTGTCCTCCAATAAGTTACACGGTTAGCTGGCCCCAGAGCCAGCAGATCGGACTGGCCATGCCCTAGAGTCTAATCATAGGTTGTGGTATCAGGCATCCATACCCAGACCCCTGCTCTACAATCCCACCACAGGGGGACCCCTGAGAAACAGAAAAGAACTTCTCCTGACCCCCAGGAGGAATCCTTGCTTTTTCAGCTATGTATAACCCTCAGAGGTGGAAGAAAGCTCTGCTGCCCATGAGGCCATGCACAAATTTACAGGCAGCCCAGGACACAAACACCCATTACGACTTTTAGCCTGAGCCCCATTTTCAACACAGCCCCCTGGGTACCTCATTGCAGAGTCAGATATAAGGTCTGCAATGCCACTAGGACCTAACCCTAAACATAGGTTGGCTCTTCAGGCATCCCTATCTGGAAACCTGCTCTCAAAACCCTCTGTATGGGGGACCCATGAGCCATAAAACAGGACACCACCTATCCCCCAGAAAGGGCCAAACTCTTTGGAACTGTGCAAAAACCCCAGAGCGGGAGCAAACTCCATGACCCCCTGAGGCAACCCCTATATTCGACAGATTGCATGGGCATAAACTCCAGTCTGAGAGACATCCTGACACTCACCTTAACTTCAGATCCCCAGGAGCTCATACAGCGTCTGTAGATTGGGCCTCCCATGACCTAGGCCCTAACCCAACCCTAGCTTTGGTTTTCAGTCTTCCATCCTGAGGGCCCTGGCCCACTAGTGCTTGAGATAGATAATTCTAGAAAAACACCATCGACTCTGCATAAACTACAGAAGGAAATTGTGCTCATTGGAGCTGCACAAACCCCACAGATTTGTAGAAACCAGCAGGACCATTGAAGGCACCCCCATTTACGGAACACAACCCTGGATACTAATACACATTCTGTCCTCAGCATGAGCCCCGACCCTCAGTCAGCCACCCACGAGGCTGGCCCCAGAGGCAGCAGATTGGACCTGCCATGCCACTAGTCCCTAATGTTAACCCTAGGTTGGGTATTCATGCATCCATACCATGAGTCCTGATCTCTAATCCATCCATATGGGGACATCTGTGTCATATAACAGAACTCCACATCTCCCCCAGAATGAAGTCATTCTTTTGGGGGCTGCACAAATCCCCCAGAGCAGGAGAAAACTCCATGGTCCCAGGAGGCCACAAACTCTTTTGGCAGCCCTAGTGGACACCAATTCTACTCTGGTCTGAGCGAATGCCTGACACTCATCCTAACTTCAGAATCTGGAGAGCTTGCCTCAGCTTCTGCAGATCAGGATCCATGCCCTACACCCTAACCATAAAGGAAACTTGGGTTTTCAGAATTCCATCCCTTGAGATCTGGAATGAAAGCTCTCCAGATTAGGGAATCTGGAGCCACACCGCAGGACTCTCCCTGCCTTCCAGAAGGAAATCTTACCCTATGGGGCTGCACAAAATCCCTAATTCAGGGGAAACCTGCATGGCCCCAGATGCCACCCCACTTTTGTACTCCACCGTGGACACTAATATGCAGTCTGACACAACCTGAGTCCCGTCTTCTGATCAGGTACTGGGACAGCTGGCATAGAGCCAGCAGATCGAATCTGCCATGCCCCTAGGCCTTAATCCAAAGCCTTGGTTTGGGTTTCAGGCATCCGTACCCAGAGGCCTCCACTCGAATCACTTCACACAGGGGACATGTGAGACATAAAACAGAACAGCTCTTGCCCCCCAGAAGGAAACCTTGCCTTTTTGAGCTATGTAAAACCCCCAGAGTTGGAAGAAACATGAGTAGACCCTGTGGCCACGTCCACTTTTGCAGGCTGCCCTGAACACAAACACCCATTGTGATCCTTAGCCTGAGCCCCATTTTCAACAGAGCACTATGAGTAGCTCACCCCAGAGCCAGGATATAAGGACTGCCATGCCACTAGGACCTAACACTTATAGTAGTTTAGATTTTCAAGCATCCATACCTGAAACCCTACTCTCAAATCCCTCTATATGGGGGACCCCTGAGCCATAAAACTGGACACCACATATCCCTCAGAATAGACCAAAGTATTTGGAACTGTGCCAAAAGCCCAGTGCGGGGCAAAATGCCATAGCCCCATGAGGCCACCCACACATTAGGCCAGATGGCATGGACACAAACTCCAACCTGAGCTACCTCGTGACACTCGCCTTCACCTCAGGTCCCCAGGAGCTTGCATCAGCATCTGTAGATTGGACCTGCCATGCCCTGCGACCTAATCCTAACCCTAGCTTCGGTTGTCAGACTTCCATCCTAAGAGGTCTGGTCCACCGGCCCTTCAGATAGAGTATTCTGGAGCCACACCTTGGGTCTCTGCCTACCCTCCAGAAGGAAACTGTGCTCACTGGACCTGCACATAAAGCCCAGATTAGGAGAAACCTGCACGAAAAATGAGGCCTCTACAATATTCAGAACTCGACCCAGGACACTAATACACATTCTGTCCCTCAGACCAATCTCCAGTCAGCTACCCACATAGCTGGCTGCAGTGTCGGCAGATCAGACATCGCATGCCCCTAGTCCCTAATGCTAAATCTAGGCTGGGTTTTCAGGAATCCATTCCCAAAACCCTGCTCTCAAATACCTCCATATAGGGACCCCTGATTCATACAGCAGGTCTCCCTCTCTTCCCCAGAATGAAAGCATACTATTTGGAGCTGTACAAAACTCCCAGTTCAGGAGAAACCTGAACAGCCAACACGGCCTCCCTGATTTACAGAACCCAACCCAGGACACTAATAAACATTTTGTTCCTCAGCCTGAGACCCGACGTCCAATCAGCCACCCACATAGCTGGCCCCAGAGTCAGCAGATCAGACTTTCCATGCCATAGTCCATACTGCTAACCCTACGTTGGGTTTTCAGGCATTCATACCAAGATCCCTGATCTCAAATACTTCCATATGGGGACCCATGAGCCATGCAACAGGACTCCATGTATCCCCCACAGTGAAACCATACTTTTGGTAGCTGCACAACATCCCTAGCGGGAGAAAATTACAAACCCAGGATGCCGTCCACATATTTGGCAGCCCAGGTGGATGCAAAATCTTGTAAGGTTTGAGCGAATGCCTGACACTTGTCCTAACTTCTGAGTGTGGGGAGCTTGCCTCAGAATCTGTAGATCGTGGATTCATGCCTAGATCCTAACCATACACCGAGCTTGGATTTTTAGAATTTCATTCCTTGAGTCCTGGAGTGCAAGGACTCCAGATTGGGGACTCCAGGGCCTCACCACAGGGCTCTCCATGCTCTCCAGAAGGAAACCATGCCCTATGGAGCTGCACGAACCCCTAGATTGGGGGAAACGTACACGGCCCATGATGCCACTCAAATTTTGTACACTACCATGGACACCAATATGAATTCTGAGACAATAAATCCTGAGGAGCTCAACTCAGCATCCACAGATCAGGCCTGCCATGCTCTAGGAGGTTTCCAAAACCCTAGCTTGGGTGTTCAGACTTCTTTCCTCAGAGTCCTGGCTCACAAGCCTTCCAGACTGGGAACTCAGGAGCCATACCACAGGGCTCTCCCTGCCCTCCAGAATGAAGCTGTGCCCTATGGCGCTGTACAAAACCCCCCAGATTAGGAAAAACATGCATAGCCTCTGAAGCCACCCCCATTTAAGAAGCCCTCCTTGGAAGCTAATACATATTCTGTCACTCATCTTGAGACAGGACCTCCCCTCTGCCACCCACGTAGATAGCCCAAGAGCCAGCGGATCAGACCTACCCTGCCACAGTCCTTAATTCTAACCCTAGCTGTGTTTTCAGATATCTGTCCCCAGTAGTCAACTTTAAATCCCTCCATATGGGAGATCACTGAGACTTCTCCTGCCTTCCTAAAGGAATTCCTGTGGTTTGGAGCTGTGTAAAATTCTCAGGGTAAGAGACTTCTGCATGGCCCAGGCCACCCCCAATTGGACACAAGCCGATTTATGAACCTCAGCCTGAGCTGCATTTACAACTCAGTCCCCAAGGCAGCTCCCTACAGAGACAGTTGACATGCCATGCCCTAGGTCCTAATCCTAACCCTAGATTGGGTTCTCAGGAATTCATACCCAGAACCATGGCTCAAATCCCTCTATATGGGTGACCCCAGAGCCTTAATACAGGATTCCTCCTGTCCCGCAGAATAAAACCTTGCTAATTGGAGCTGCACAAAATCACCATGGCTGTAGTAACCTCCATGGGCACATGAGGCCACCCCCATATTTGGCAGAAATAGTAGACACAAAGTCCAGCTTGAGTGAACACCTGATACTCACCCTAAATTCACAATCCGTGGAGCCTTCCTCAGATACTATAGGTAGAGCCAACCATGCCCTAGGCCTTAACCCTAACTCTATCTTGGGTTTTCAGACTTCTCTCCCAAGAATCCTGGCCCACAAGCACTCCAGATAGAGAACTGAGGAACCACAAAATATGTCTCAACCTTCCCCCCAGAAGGAAACTGTGCCAAACCCCAAGATTATGGAAACGTGCATGGCCCCTTATGCCACCCCAATTTTGTATGCCATTGTGGACACTAATTCGCATTCTGACAACCTGAGTCCCATTCTCCAATCAGCCACCGGGACAGCTGGCTCCAGAGCCTGCAGATGGGATCTGCCATGTCCCTAGGCCCTAATCCTAACCCTAGGTTGGGTTGTCAGTTATCCATACCCAGAACCCTTTTCATGAATCCCTCCTTATGGTGGACACCTGAGCCATAAAACTGGACTCCTGTCCCATAAAATAAATCTTGCTAATTGGAGCTGCACAAAACCCACAGGACGGTAGTAACCTCCATGGCCACATGAGGCTTCTCCCATATTTGGCAGAATGCATGGACACGAAGTTCAGCCTGAGCCAACGCCTGGCACGCACCCTACATTTACATCCCAGGGAGCTTGCCTCATCTGCAGATCTGGACGGTCACACCCTAGGCCCTAAGCTTAACACTAGCTTGGGTTTTTAGACTTCTGTCCCAAGAGTCCTGGCCCATAAGCCCTTCAGATAGAGACCTCTGGAATGACAGCACAGTACTCTGCCTGCCCATCAGCAGAAGCGGTGCTCTGGGGAGCTGCAAACACCCCCAGATTATGAGAATCCTGCACGAACAAAGAGGACACCCCCAATTCCGGAACATGGGTCAGATCATTAATACACATTCTGTCCCTCAGCCTGAGCCCTGACCTCCAGCCAGCCATCCACATTTCTGGCCCCAGAGTCAGCAGATCAGACCTGACATGACCGTAGTACCTAACCCAAAATCTAGGTTGGGTTTTCAGGAATCCATACCTGATCTCTGCTCTCATATGCCTCCATATGGGGGACCCCTGAGCCATAAAAAAGGACACTACCTATACCCCAGAATAAACCTAATTATTTGGAACTGTGCAAAAAACACAGAGCTTTTGAAAACTCCATGAATCCATGAGGCTACCCCCAAAATCGATGTTTCTCATGGACACACGCTCCAGTTTGAGTGACCCCCTCATACTTGCCTTAAACTGAGATCACGGGGAGCTTGCCTCAGCATCTGTAGATTGGGCCTGCCATGCCCTAGGCCCTAACCCTAGCCTTAGCTTGGGATTTCATACTTCTGTCCCAGAGTTCTTGTCCACAAGCCCTCCAGATAGGGAACACTGGAGTCATGCCACAGGACACTGCCTGCTCTCCAGAAGGAAAACATACCCTGTGGAGCTGCACAAAACCCCCAGATTATGAGACAGCTTCAAGAGACCCCAAGCCACTCCAATTTATGAAAGCCAGCACTGGACACTAACACAATTCTGTCCCTCAAC
>NW_019154210.1:200531-203468 GCF_002288905.1 Enhydra lutris kenyoni | reverse complement strand
TAGTGTTGGCAGACAGCAAGAGTACATCTTTCTGTATCATATGTCTCCAGCCAAGTAACTCAGTGGTGGACTACACTAGAATGTGGGAACCTGGTTGCAGTGTTCCACATTCTTTTGGGGGTCTGCAGTCAAGGAAGTGACTAAATGCCTGAGATCACCTACCACATTCCACCCTGAATTATCACCTACACAAACATTGTTCAGGGATGTTGTCTGCCCATCTCCTTTCTGCATGCAAGGCCACATCTGTACACAGTGACACCAACACACACATCTCCACAGGCCCCCAAGGAAGGGCTGAGTGCAGCCAGGACCCCACCTGGTTTCAGACACAAATCTCCACTCTTAACTGTTTGTGAAACTGGATAAGCCATTATGCCTGTACAGGGTGGTCTGCATCTTGTATGTACAACATAGATGATTGTAGCATGGACTTCCTCCACATGTCCACAGGCATGTGTGGAATAATATCTGTGATATTGGAGGAATGGTGTCACATGTAGGAAATACCTTCAATCACATTTTCCTCCTCTTCTCAATTTCTCTGAGTCTGCTACTAGTAATATCTCACCCTACAGTACCTAATGGTGTGTGTGAGTGTGTGCATGCACATGTGTGTGCGTGTGTGTGTGTGTGAGAGAGAGAGAGAGAGAGAAAGAGAGAGAGAAAGAAAGAATTAGTGAGAGAGACAATGCACAGTCACTCCTGTGGGCACACATCTGTTCATCAGTGCTCATATTCTGGCATCTGAGAAGGTGCCAGCCCCATCTACAGAGTGGTGGGCCATACTTTCCCAAGACCTTAGGCTTTCTAATTTGCAAAGCAAACCCTAAAGAAGGGATTAGAGCTTTGGTGCTTGATGGTCAGAATCCACCCTTACCATTAAAGACTTCATGTCCTGTGCTGAAACCTATTAAATCCTTTCTAATGGGTGTGATGTGGATAGGGTTCCACACAGTGGATTGCCATGACATGGGCTACCCCTCAGACAAGAATTCCAGGAATGCCTCCTGTTTATGATATCAATGCTCACTCTCACCCTGAAACCATCTCCATGTCTGTAGGCCCTGCTTTCAACACAACTTTTTCAGAGCCCCACAGTGAGTTCTAGGTTCATCCAGGGCCCCAACTTTGAGGACACTCACAAAGAGCTGAGATCATGCCCGGTTCAGCCTTTTTAAAGGTCTGTGATTCTGGGAAAGACACTAACCATACAGCGGGCTTCACCTTCTCCTCCCACTAGTTCCCTGAAATCTCATATCCCGTTTAATCATCTTTGTGTAACTCTCTCCCTTGGAGTGTGGTTTGGACTGAATGATTCCTTCCATTCCACAGAATATGGCCACATGACCCAAAAGCCCCATCTGAGATTTAGCTCTAAAAGCTCATTGCCCATCTCGGTGCAGCCTCTGACCCTTTTCTCTCCTATATCCTCAACCTGAAGTACAAGCCCCTATGCTGAAAATTATTGCACACACATGGGCCCAGGACATAGCAAGGGGGACCAACAACAGTCAGAAGAACTCAGGCCCTTTGAGATGGACTGAATCCTACCAACACCCATATGTGAACTCAGATTCTCAGTGAAGCAGGTCCTGAACTAATGTTATCAACATCCCCAAAGTATTGTGGGGATCTGATAGGAGCCCCTAGGTAAGCACTCCTGGATTCCTGTACTTAAGGACTCCTCAGAGAATGTGATATGGTATTTGTTGGTTAAGCCACTGAGTTTGGGATAATGTGGTCACACAGCACTAGGAACAGGGGACTGATAGTGCCATCTGCCCCAGGCAGTGGCCTTCCTCCATTTCCTCTGTTCCCCCCTTCAGCATCCTCCTTTCTAGCACCCTGGCCTCCTTTCTAACACCCACTACAGGAACATCATATTCTCCTTCTGATCCTCTGCACTATGGTATGCTCTGCTGGGCTAAATACAGTGGTATTTGTGCAGGGGTGCCCTCTTCTTTCCCTGCCACAGGAATTATCAATGTCATCTCAGCATAGCCTTGTTGCATCCCTCCCATGGTGGAGTTCCGGACCCATTTTAGTCCCTTACACTTGTCTCATGAAGCAAATGCTCCTTTCATTCACCTTTTCAGTTCATGTTTGTGCATCTGCCCCTCTAAATGTGAGCTCCTAGAGGGAGAAAGTGTTTGCCTGATAAGGAGTGGCACCACCTGAGTGCTCAGGGCCCAGTGGCTGAATGAACAGGAGAGAGGATCCAGCCCACCACCGACCAGCTCTATTGTTCAAGCCCAATTGATTTGCATCATGAGTAAGTCCTGTTGTTTTCTTTTGTTTCCTACATAAACTCTGTGTTCCATGTGGGGCTCAAACTCATATCCTGTGATCAAGTACCTCGTGCCCTAATGACTGAGGAAGGCAGGTGCTTCTTTGGTCATTTTATCTAGGTTCTAGGCTGATAACTATGGAGGTTTGCTTGCTGATTTCAACATGTTCTAGTTAAATTCCCTTATGCTGAATTACCAAATAACTCCCATAATTATCGTGACATTTTGCCATAGATTTCCTCACATGACAGTCCTGAGTGGATCTTCAAATTGGAGACTGAGCTCCTTCATGTGGTCTTTCAGGAGCCCAGAGTCCCTCCACTATGGGCCCTGACACTCCCTTGATTGTCAAGCACTTCTGACGCCATCAGTACAAGGGGATTGTCCCTGAATTAAAGTGTTCAAGTAGGGAAACTTGTAGGAATCAGACAGAAAGAAACAGATTTGTGGCACAGACGTACTTATCATTTGAATGATGAGAATCAAATGGTTGGAAATGGCGCAGTTGTTCAACGATGGGTCTTTGAGTGCTGTCACTGAGAATACCCAAAAGGACAGCAGCAACAGAGCGTGTCTACTGTGGGGACATCTGGTACAAGAAGAGCCAAGCCTGAAAACTCTCACTACCTTCCCCCAACAGAATAAC
>NW_019154210.1:190243-200521 GCF_002288905.1 Enhydra lutris kenyoni | reverse complement strand
ACACACACACACACACACACACACACACACACACACACACACACACACAAACACTCAGACACAAACGAGAGGGAAAATCATTGGAATCGGGACAAAATCCATTACAGGCGATCATTTCTTGGACAAGGAACTTGTCCTCTTTTTGTCATATTTAAGTCATTATTTTACTACATAAACACCTTCTGGCTTAAAACTAAAAACTATTTACTCTATTACCTGACTTGTTAGTAATAAATGGGAAGATTTAAGATGTGATTTTAATATTTTTTTGTAAATCGCCCTCTAGAATAATTTAAACATAGACTATGCAGGATAATGAAAGAATTTAAAGGTTTCTAATGAACCCAGAATTCCCCCCCCCCACCGTTTCTGCCATTCAAGATATCGTTATGAAAGGGAACCCTACCACAGAAAATGAGAGTAGCTTATTTTGGGGGCTTCCCATGCTGATAGTATTTTCAGGAACATTTGTTTGTAATAAGATGTTACTTTTATAAAACAATTAAAAAAATTATATATCGTTCTTATATTCTGTAGCCAAGCAGAGAAGGCCATATTGGAGGATTCAAGTCACATGAAAATCCCAGATGAGGTATAGTACCAGAGATAGAGAGAAGCACAGTGGTTGCAGGGACTGGGGTGCAGTAATGAGCAGTGAGTGATAAGTAGCCCTGGATTCTCTGTGATGGAAATGTTCTACAAGTAATTAGTTTTGCAACACTCTTAACGTACTTAAAGTCACCTCAATGTACCATTGAAAATAATCAGAGTAAACTTTTAAATAAACTCTAATAATACTTTATTTAATGAACAAAATCTTTTCAGCCGTTTTACAAGTGTATACAAAACACAAAAATTACAAAGAGGGCAAGGAACCTCATTCTTGGGGTTCCAGCCAGCATGAGCTGCTGCTTGGGGGCTGAGTCTGGTTATTACACCGAGACAAGTGCTGACTCAAGCCCCTCAGGAACCAAAAAGGAGCATGGACAGAACCCTGCTAGACCTTTGGGTCAGGTAAAGGGGCTGATAGTTCTCCTATCTCAGGAGATTGAATTAGAGCCCTGACTACCACCTCCCTGGCCCCAACAGGGGAGGTGGTGCCACTGTTCTTCTGAGGGGTGAGCTCCAGCACCAGGGATAGGGTGGGCCAGCTTTGTGTACGAAGATACAGGGGGCGCCACAGTGGGAGCTGGGGCGAGTTCCTGAGGTGGTTCAGGATCTTTCTCTGAGCCTAGGGCTGTAGCTCCTTGAAAAGAAAGTATCACCAGCATTCAGTGTATTCTGTGTCCAGGAAGCAATGCCTGGGAGGTCTCCCTGACTAAAGACCATGGTGACAGGAATCTGAGGCTACTCACTCCTTTCGGCTCAAGTGTACTCTAGGCTTGGTCACTGTGGCCCACTTAGGCCCCTCCACAGGACCACATCAGTCCGTCCAGCCCTTCACACTGCCAGACTCTGTCTCCGTGGGCTCAAGCTGTTACAGTCCAGAGCAGAACCTGGGTATGGTGCTCCAAACCTAAGCCTGGCATATTGAGCCTCAACTGGACAATTCTGGGGGCTGGACAAAATCCTCGGGCTATTGTTCTAGCCATGTGTTCAAGATGGAGGAGATGGCCCTAGGAAGAGACTGTTAGTCAGAGGAGTCAGAAGACAGGGCACCCTCCCAAACCAATATCCCAGGGAACCCCTGTGGGAACCTGGGTCCCTGGGCTTCCAGGTCCTGTCAGAGACCAGTCCTAGTCTTTGTCCACCTGTGATCTGGCAGCCCTGCCTGAGATGGGTCTCATCATAGATGACAGGGTGCAAAAAAGAATTATGAGTGTGAGTCCTGATCAATCCTGTGAGCATTTCTGTCATTCTTAGGGGAACTGGACACACTCCTCAGTCTGTCTCCTTATCCACTTGCCACAGAATTCATCTGCATGTTTCCAGGGAGGGTTGGTGTCTAGCTTCTTAATTACCCTCACTGCACATGCCACTGTGATGTGAAGTTCCAACCCAGGAGGGAACTAAGTGACTCTGTCTCTAGCTAGGCCTTTCTAGGACCCTCCCAGTACCCCAAATATTACCTCTTCTGCCCTTGTCCTGCCTCTTTTACTAGTTGCCATGAGTGGGTCTCCTTCTACTGACACTATTCTCCCACAGGGTGGGGAATATCTGGCTCCTGAGCTCTCACTGGGTCTTGTGAGCACCCTCTGGGCAACCAGTGTCTGTGTTCCAACAGATTGTTACGTGTGCTGGTTCCTACACCCTCTGTTCTGGGTCCCTGGATTGGTGTTGAGTCAGGACACGGGTGCAGAGGGGGGCTGGATGGGGAATGACTCCGTTAGGGGATAAAGCTGTCCTCTAGCCCCCTCTGCTGTGCAAAGGTGCCCACATCCACATTTTCCCGGGGCCCCTTCTTTTCTCCAGAAGGATCTCTCAGACCTTCACCCTTAAGGAGGAATCACAGATGTGTGAGATGAGGGTCCAAGAGTCCCTGGGGGTGAGAGAAGGCCCTCATGCATCAGCCAAAGCTCACTCACATATTCTGCTACTCCCGGGCTCTGACAACCTCATCATAGCTAGAGAAAATACAGCCATATCTTGTGAAAGCCAGGGGTCATCACATAAAATGTTGTGTGGATGCTACCTCTCATCATGTCCAGTGTCACTGTTTGTCCCCTAACTAGTCTGGAGCCCTGGGGTGCTGTCTGCTCTGTGCAGGGTTCATAGTCAGCTCCTAGTGGATAGCCTGTGATGAGTGGAATTTCCTGAATGCTTCCTGAATGAAAGGGTCCCAACCTAGCCCATTACAGATATCTGAGTGGGCCTGGACCCCCTGTTCACCCCTGGGGACACCTGCTCTGGTTTTGCCCAGGCACAGTACTCATATAGAGTCTCATATCTCCTTTAAAAAAAATTAAATTACTTTTCAGTGTTCCAGAATTCATTAAATATGCACCACACCCATCCTCCATGCAATGTGTGCCCTCCATAATACCCACCACCTGTCTCACCCAACGCCATACCCCTGTCCCTCCAAAGCCCTCAGATTGCTTTTCAGAGTCCACAGTCTCTCATGGTTCGGCTCCCCCTCCATTTTCCCCCAACTCCCTTCTCCTTTCCATCTCCCCATGTCCTCCGTGTTATTCCTTATGCTCCACAAATAAGTAAAACCATATGACAATTGACTATCTCTGCTTAACTTATTTCACTTAGCATAGTCTCTTCCAGACCCATTCACGTTGATACAAAAGTTGGGTATTCATCTTTTCTGGTAGAGGCATAATACTCCGTAGTGTATATGGACCATATCTTCCTTTTCCATTCATCCACTGAAGGGCATTTTGTCTGTATCCACAGTTTGGCGAATGTGGCCATTGTTGCTATGCGTATTGGCATATGTGTGGTCCTTCTTTTCACTAAATCTGTATCTTTGGAGTAAATACCCAGTAGTGCAATTGCAGGGTCATAAGGAAGCTCTATTTGACATTGTTTTAAATTTTATTCATCCCTGAAAATTTTTTGTAACCGTGTCAAGTTACAAAATTAAAAAAATATATTTATCTATATCTATATCCATCTACATGTAGATATAGATATAGATATAGATATAGATATAGATTAGATATAGATATAGATATAGATAGATATATAAGTAATTTGTTTATTTGGCAGAGAGAGATTTCCATTGAGGGAATATGAGCAGGAGTGGGAGAGGGAGAAGCAGGCTTCCCACTGAGCAGGGAGCCCGATGTGGGGCTTGATACCAGGACCCTGGGATCATGACCTGAGTCAAAGGCAGACACTTAATGACTGAACCACTCAGATGTCCCTAAAAATATTTTAAAATGATATTATTCAGGTATGTTTTATGAAGTGAGTGACCTCCCTATGATCTGAAAGAGGATATTTAATATTTAATTTTGACTAACACCTGAGAACCAATTCGAATCACTCTGGGTTCTCAGCATCTTGTCTTTTAGATCCTCTGTGGTAAAAGGGCAATATAAAGATATATTTATTTGTTTATTTGACAGACAGAGATCACAAGTAGGCAGAGAGGCAGACAGAGAGAGTAAGGGAAGCAGGTTCCCCCGCTGAGCAGAGAGCCCGATGCGGGGCTCGATCCCAGGACCCTGGGATCATGACTTCAGCCAAAGGCAGAGGTTTAACCCCCTGAGCCACCCAGGCGCCCTGGTAAAAGGGCAATATAGAAAAAAAGCTAGAATAGAAAGTCTTTTTTTTTTTTTTTTTTTTTTTTAGAATAGAAAGTCTTATCACAAATATTCTACTACTGTCCTTGTAAATACACTCCTTTTCTGCTGAATGAAATCTGAAGTAACTTTCAGTAGAGTAGAAATCTAGGAAGTTTATTTTTATGAAGGTGATAAATGAGGTAATTTTTACCAATAGGAGAATGTAGGTCATGGGTGTTTTGCTTTAAATCTTATCAAGATATAAAATAGCATCATTATTACATTTTAAATAAAATGCTTTTTTTCACTCTTCATATTTTATTAAGATTCCTATAAGCTGGGGCGCCTGGGTGGCTCAGTGGGTTAAGCCTCTGCCTTCAGCTCAGGTCATGATCTCAGGGTCCTGGAATCGAGCCCCACATCGGGCTCTCTGCTCAGCAGGGGGCCTGCTTCCCCCTCTCTCTCTGCCTGCCTCTCTACCTGCTTGTGATCTCTCTCTCTGTGAAATAAATAAATGAATAATTTAAAAAAAAGATTCCTATAAGTAAATTATTATTTTTTTAAATTAAATTTAATTTTTTCTGAGTTACAAGTTTAATTATTTATGCACCACAGTCAGTGCTCCATGCAATACATGCCCTCCTTAATACCCACCACCAGGTTCACCTATCCCCCATCCCTGCCCCTCCAAAACCCTCAGTTTGTTTCTCAGAGCCACAGTCTCTCATGCTTCATATCCTCTTACAATTTCCCCCAATTCCCTTTTCCTTTCCTTCTACTAATGTCCTCCATGTAATTTCCTATGCACCAGAATAAGTGAAACCATATAATAATTGGCCTTCTCTGCTTGACTTATTTCCCTCAGCATAATCTCCTCCAGTCCTCCATATTGATAGAAAAGTTAGGTATTCATCGCTTCTGATGGCTGCATAATATCCCATTGTATATATGGACCGTATCTTCTTTATTCATTGTCTGTTGAAGGGCTTCTTGGCTCTTTCCACAGTTGGATGACTGTGGCCATGCTGCTATGAACATTGGTGTACAGATGGCCCTTCAGTTCACTACATCTGTATCTTTGGGGTAAATACCCAGTAGTGCAATTGCAGTGTCATAGGGAAGTTCTGTTTTTAATTTCTTGAGGAATCTCCACAGTGTTTTCCAAGGCGGCTGCACCAACTTCCATTCCCACCAACAGTGTAAAAGGATTCCCCTGTCTTCACATCCTCTCCAACACACGTTGTTTCCTGTCTTGTTAATTTTGGCCATTCTAACTGGTGTGAGGTGGTATCTCAATATGGTTTCGATTTGAGTCTCCCTAATGGCTAGTGACGATGAACATTTTTTTATGTGTCTGATAGCCATTTCTATGTCTTCATTGGAGAAGTGTCCGTTCATGTCTTCTACATTTTTTGACATGATTATGTGTTTTGTGTGTGTTGAGTTTGAGAAGTTCTTTATAGATCCTGGATATCAGCCTTTTGTCTGTACTGTCATTTGCAAATATCTTCCCCCATTCCGTGGGTTGCCTCTTCATTTTGTTGACTATTTCCTTTGATGTGCAGAGGATGTTGATCTTGCTGAAGTCCCAAAAGTTCACTTTCGCTTTTGTTTCCTTTGCCTTTTGAGACATATCTTGAAAGAAGTTGCTGTGGCTGATGTTGAAGAGGTTACTGCCTATGTTGTCCTCCTGGATTCTAATGGATTCCTGCCTCACGTTGAGGTCTCTTATCCATTTCTGGATTATCTTTGTGTATGGTATAAGAAGATGGTCAATCTTCATTCTTCTATATATAGTTGTCCAATTTTCCCAGCACCGTTTATTGAAGAGACTGTCTTTTTTTCCACTGTATATTTTTTCCAGCTTTGTTGAGGATTATTTGACCATAGAGTTTTGGGTCCATATCTGGGATGTCCCCTCTTTCCAGTTGTCTATGTGTCTGTTTTTGGGTCAGTACCATACTGCCTTGGTGATCACAGCTCTGTAACAAAACTTGAAATCAGGCAACGTGATGCCCCCAGTTTTGTTTTCTTTTTAAAAATTTCCATAGCAATTTGGGGTCTTTTCTGGTTCCATAAAAATGTTAGGATTCTTTGTTCCCGCACTTTGAAGATGCTAGTGGAATTTTGCTCAGGGTGGAATTGAAGTATACATTACTCTGTGCAGTAAAGACATTTTAACGATGTTTATTCTTCCGATCCATAAGCATGCCATGCTTTTACATCTTTTTGTGTCTTTTTCAATTTCTTTCATGAGTGTTCTTTAGGTCCTAAGTACAGATCCTGTACCTCTTTTGTTAGTTTTATTCCAAGGTATTTTGTGGTTCTTGGTGCTATAGTAAATGGAATCAATTTTCTAATTTCCCTTTCTATATTTTCATGGATAGTGTATAAGAAAGCAACTGATTTCTGTACATTGATTTTGTATCCTGCCACATTACTGAATTGTTATATGAGTTCTAGTAGTTTGGGGGTGGAGTGTTTTGGGTTTTCCATATAAAGTATCATGTCGTCTGTGAATAGAGAGAGTTTGACTTCTTCTGCCCCAATCTGAGTACATTCTGGTTTTTTTTTTTTTTTTTTTTTTTGTTGTTGTTGTTGTTGTTGTTGTTGTCTGATTGCTGTTTCTAGGACTTCTAGTCCTATGTCAGAGAACAGTGTTGAGACTGGGCATCCTTCTCGTGTTCCTGATCTCAAAGGGAAAACTTTAAATTTTCCCCATTGAGAATCATATTCACTGTGGGCTTTTCATTGATAGATTGATGAAGTTGAGGAATATTTCCTCTATCCCTTTACTTTGAAGTGTTTTAATCACGAACTGATGCTGCATTTTTATAAATGTTTTTTCAACATCAATTGAGAGGACCATGTGGTTCTCTCTTCTCTTATTGATTTATTTTTTTACATTGATTGATTTGTGACTATTGAACCACTCTGGACTACCAGAGATCAATCCTACCGGGTCATGGAGAATAATCTTTTTAATGTACTGTTGGATACTATTAGGATCTTTTTGAGATCTTGGTGTCCATGTTCATCAGAGATATTGGTCTGAAATTCTTCTTTTTGATGGGATCTTTGCCCGGTTTGAGGACCAGGGTAATTCTGGCTTCACAGAAAGTGACTGGAAGTTTTCATTTTCTTTCTATTTATTTCTTTTTCTATTTATTTTCCTTCTCTTTTTTATTTATCAAAAGATCCACTTAAGCATTGGCAAGGTGTCATCACTGTGAAAGCTCCTGCAAATGATAGTATGGCAAAATTTTAACTCCTGATGACTACCTCTCCAAAGGCCAGTCCTGCAGGTAATGCCCAGAGGTCAAGACAAATATTATTCGTAATGAGCATCCACTTGGACTCTGTGCCTTCTCTTGAGGGAAGCCTTGTGCTACTTGGGTCTCAGGAGTTTGTTGTACACAAAGTGGTACCTCAATAAACCTGGGGAGAAATGTCATCACCACTGACAAACATGTACACAGGGTTGTAAATGAACCAAAGCCATACTTCAGAATCTCCGTTATGAGTCAGTAATAACTTCATATAACAATAAACCTCATCTCTGAGCAAGCATTAGATTTCTCTCATTACATTGGATCAAGTATAAGGAAAGAAAAGGCACCATCATGGTCTTTGTGTGCTATGTGAGGGAACAGAGACTTGAAGACTACATAGGCACATGGCCAGCATATGAGAAACGGGGCACTGAAGTTTTGGTGCCTTGCTTCCAAAGCCGCCGCACCTTCTCTCACATCTTCACTGCCTGGAAGGGACTGTAAATTTCTGCTCTGACTTTGGCATCAACAGTGGCTTTAATCCTTGCTCTGGAGCCTCCTGTGGGTGTCACATGCCAAGTGAAAGACATCAGGCCTAGTCCATGCTCAGCATTCAAGCACTTTTAGAATCGAATGGGTATTTCCCACCCTGATGCTTCACTGTTTCTCTTTCCCTCACTCCCAAACTCTTTTGATTACAGGCAGTTTCAGCGTTAATCCTCCCACAGTCTTCAAAGTCTGGAGTTCTGGAGCAGTGCTCCTTGCTGTGGCAGTCAGGCCCTAGGGCAGTTACATCTCACACCCACGTGTGGAAGGAGTTGAGGAAAATTCACTCCAAACTTCCCTTATTGGGATCTAACATTTCACCTCACACAATGTTGCCAAACGTGGGAATGCAGCCCCCTTGTGGGTAATCTGTCTTCTTCACCTAGCCAGCCATGGTTTCTGCAAGATTACCAGAAGATACTCTCCTACAAAAACAAAAAAACAAAAAAACAAAAAACAAAAAACACAACTTCAGGGATTGAGCATTAAGATAGGCACCTGGATTTCTTCCAAAGAGGTAGAAAGAATAGGCTATGTGATGGAAGTTGGGGGCAGAAAAGCTCAGAGTTGGGAGAAGAAAAGGACCTCTTAGTGTTCTGTTCAAATTGACCACTTAAAATAGCCTCTTGCTGTGTTATGTGGTCCTTTTGAAGAAAACAATCTTAAGTCATCATTTTGGATAAATATAAATATAAAATTAGATAAATTATGGATTGACATTTCCTTTTTGATAGTGTATGTATATGAAATATGTTGCATTTGAATGGATTTTGCTTGACCAGTCAGCGTCAACATTTCCCTGCACAAAACAAAATCTGAGACAGTTGGATTAATATACGTCACTTATTAACTCCAGAAACACCTAGACATCCATAAACTCCTGATTATTGTTCCCACGCCATCAACAGGGAGGCTTTAAGAATCAAGAGAGTTACCTGGTGGATTCCGTGGGTGAATGCAGCACTCAGAGCTGAGGGCTGGATATTATGAAGAAAAGATTTCTGAGGGAAGAAGGAAGACACAAGGCACATCAGACCGTGGGATAGATGAAGGGCCTAAAGTTTCAAGATCAGAAGCCTTGGTAGAGTATCCTCACTTCTGGATAGTGCTGAGCTGGGAAGGAAATATCTGCATAAGTAGCAGAAGACTTAAAGCCTTCTGGTGATCATGTGCATGTGACTTAACCTGTTCTCACCTGCTGGTGAGTGTTGACTGTTTGAGGGTCAAGAGTGGAAGGAATTTGCTCAGAACACGTGATGGCTCGTTGGATACAGTGGAACTGCAATGGCTGATCAGCTAGTATACTGTGCTTGTGTGAGTATTCTGCTAAGTAGTTAGTAGGTACCTGTGACCCAGGCATGTTTGTAGGGGGCAGCTCAGGAGATAGATTTGGGCCCAGTGCTGACTATACAAGCCCTGGGTCAGCCAAACCACAAGCTATGTCAAGTCCCCAGGTGGTGGTGGACTGGGTCTTGACAGATTGTGGAAGACAGAACTGTGGTACAAAGGGAATAGACTGAGAGCTAACTTCTCAGGATTTGAGTAGATCTCTGGAGGACAGTTGACCTGAGACCATAAACCTTAGCTTGGTGGCCAGGAACCTTCACAGTCTAATTCAAAGGAGCAGAGACTGTCAGTGCTGGAATGAAACAGTGGAGCACGTCAAACTATATGCCTTGATTTTGTTTTATTTATTTTTTTATATTTTATTTATATATTTGACAGAGAGAAGGACACAGAAAGAGAGAACCAAGCAGGGGGAGTGGGAGAGGGAGAAGCAGACACTCCACTGAACATGGAGCCCAATGTGGGGCTCAATCCTGGGACCCTTGGATCATGACCTGACCCAAAGGCAGATGCTTAATGACTGAGCCACCCAGACACCCCTATACACCTTTATTGTAGAAGAGAGAAGATTTGGCTTCATTTTAATTCATAAGAGGAGAATTGTTGGATGATATGGTTATTCTATATCCATTTTTAAGTACTCTCTACCCCCAATGTGGGGCTCAACCACGTGACCCCCAAGATCAAGAGTCACTAACTCTTCTGATTATGTCAGCCGGGTGCCCCTCTGTTGAATTTTTTGAGAAAACTTGACACTGTTTTCCATAGTAGCTGCACCCATTTATAGTCCTATCAACAGAGCCCATTTACAGTCCCACCAATAGAGCATAGTTCCCTTTCCTTCACATTTTGGCAAAAATTCTTCTTTGGACTTTTGGATACTAGTCATTCTGACAGGTGACAGGTGACATCATTTTGGGATCTGATTTGTA